>NC_137227.1:3957827-4252827 GCF_949987685.1 Ammodytes marinus
CACTAGTGACAGAGTAAACACAGCAGATTTTTTCAAAACTCCTGCGCCAGTTTTGGGGGGGGGACATCAGTTTGTTACCACTACCATACTGAGAAATACAGAGAGTTTTGCGGCGCTGATGGCCGGGCTTAACCAACTTTGCGCTAACTCGCTTGGCGAAGGCTTGAATGTAACCGACATTCATTTCTATGAAAAAGTTACGCACTGTAGCTTTAAGCTAAGCACATGAATTACAGAGGGACGGTTCATTCTTCCAGTATACTGTATAATATCAGCTCTTTCCTCTCTTTCACTCTGCTGTCATCCGCTATTCCTCTCTGCTGGCCCTGAACCCGCGCCCCGTTCCCTTTTCCCCTTTTCATGGTCTCATTTGTCTTCTCGCGTCTCTCTCTGCCAGTCTCTGTCACGCTCTCACTGTCCTCTCTTCCCTCCCTCCCTCCCTCCCTCCCTGGAATGGATTCAGGTGAGCCAATTTCATCTCGGTCATGCCTCTTGTTTGCAACAGTCAATTCGGCTTCTCGGGGGAAAATGGCCTCTTCTCTTCATCGAGGGCCTTTTCATTTGGACAACTTGGCTCCTTTGCCCTAACCCTGAAATTACTTTTGGTGGGCTTGTGAAAAGGGGTGATGCGTCGGTGTGATAACGGTGCCGTCTATTTCATGCCGCGCTGACACCCTCTGTCCGGCCAGGGATGGTTTTGTTTGTGGAGAGTGAAGGAGAGCCACAAGTCTGCTTATGGAAATGCAATTTTGGCAAAGGTGGAACTTTTAGTGGTGTACTGGTCCCACGTGAGCAGCCTGTTTTGAGAATAAAAAGGTATTTTAGAATTAACCCGTTTAAGACATTTTTAAAAGAGCTGAATACGTTTCGATCTCAGCAGGAAAATGAAATAAGTTTGCGCAACAAAATCTTTAAAAATGCTCATATGACAAGACTATTTATATTTCCTGGCATCTCATACACCATTAAAGAAACTTCAACATGCAAACAGTCCTATGATGATGGTGTTTAGCAGGTATAGTGTTTACCATACTCAGTAGCACTAGATGGAAGGTTCAGCCCAGGACATATCTATTGAAAACCATTAATGTATAGTATACCTATTGTTAGCACTAGTTGTGAAGTGATGGTGTCCATCCATCATTTTTTATATTGAGATTTTTACTAGATGTGTGAAAAATGTACCGACTGGTGAAACTAGATAAAATAACACGGGATCACATACAAGTTAGTCGGATTCTTCCTCTGAGGACCATGATTATCTAAACAAAAACTTCATCAAATACTTGATAGTCGAAAGGGCTGCTAGACCACCATTGCCAAGCCCGTAGCACGTCTAAAAACAAAACGTGTTGCTTCAGTGTTTGTGTTTCTTCAGGCAAATCTGTTTTGCAAGAATCCCTGCAAAACCTTTATCTACCTGGCTGGCTATATTGCCAAGCAATTAGGCCGCGTACAAACCATTGGAAGTACATTAAAACTTGGCTTACTCTGTCGCTGCCGTGAACATATCAGGTGTTCGGTGAAATTGATTTTGGGAGGAAATGGTGCTGTGTAGCACATTACTGCTCAGACGACTACAGTGGTATATAAAGTGGGACCGGTTGTTCCCTCCATTAGGCCTTTCACACCGCCGCAAAATCGGAGCTAGTTCTGGGCTTGTTCGGAGTTAGAGCCAGTGTTTTGGTTTCACACCGCCAGAGAGCCTGCTCCGGGCCGTAAAAACCGGGGGAACTCATACCCCAGGATTGAGCAGGGTTTGATAAGAACTGCTTGCGCGAACGGTTGGGGGAGGGATTATCCTGACCAACCAGAGCAACTCAAACCTCATGCCCGCCATATTTAAAAACACCGCTACTACGAGACGTAAACATAACATAATTACCGAACGTAGCGATCAAATTGACCGGCGAGAATACGCTGTATGGGTCCTGTTTGCTTATGAAAGCAAAGCGAGAGCCAACAAGTGTAAAAATAAGACGTATTCGCCGCTGTTGTTGTGCTTAAAGCTAGCGGTAGCTTTAGCGTTAGCCACAAGAGCAGCGGCGTCGGGTGACGTACACACACGTTTACAGTGACGTCATGACGTTGCTCTCTTGCCGGCTCCATGGCTGTCTCCGGTCGATGTGAAACCAACCGGTTCATAACTGGGATAAGGCTGTAACCAGTTTTGAACTGACCCCAACACCAGCCTGGAACTGACTCTTGGTTCATTTTGGTGTGAAAGGCCTACATGTGGTTCTTTAAAGTTAGGATGATGTAGTCAGTAGCTCATTGATGCTTAATTGACATTTGTTTTGTAATAGGAAATAAATTAAACACACGCAATATGGCAATCGCTGCTCTTATAAGAATATACCTTAACCTAATTCATAAGCTTGGACATGTCATAAAAAAGAGAGACCTTTAGCTCACCAATCAAGTTTCAGATTAGGGGACAGACTGGAATATAACCCAATGATGTTGAGTCAAGTGTTCAAGTATTCTTTGTCTTTGTGTGTGTGTGTGTGTGTGTGTGTGTGTGTGTGTGTGTGTGTGTGTGTGTGTGTGTGTGTGTGTGTGTGTATTTGTATACATACTTTGCAGATGCATCCGTTAACTGTGCCCCCTCGATGTGTCATTGGCTGTGGTAAATAAGTAGCCTTTCTACTTCCAGCCTCCCATTGCAAGGAATAGGAGCTGAGTGGCGCGTGCAGATCTGACCAGAGGCAATCAGAGCTAGTTTGATTGGTGGGAGCTAATGAGAGCGGGCTATAGCGCTGTAACTGTGTAAAGAGGGTACAGACAGAGCAATGGCAATGCAAACATGCTCAGTTGATTTTGACTCATCGCATATGTGCTGGAAATGGATGAGCTATTTGGATTGTATCTATATTTAATTGGCATTATGTAGGGACATAACAGTGTTCATAAAATACTTAAATGAGAGCATAAATGGAACTTGAAAAATCCTGGTAGAGATAGTATATTTCAAATGTTTTTTTATTTTTATTTGCCACACCCTGGTATATTCCACTGATGCAATGCAACCAACATACTACAACAATATTCAGAGACATCATTCCCCTTCATTTTTTTAATGCGCATACAAACACAAACACAAACACACACACACACACACACACACACACACACACACACACACACACACACAGATCTATTACAACTAGACCCTCAAGGGAAATCAGGCCAGAATGCATGTCACATGTTGACATTATATCTTTATCATTACTTGATGCATAGGAGTGGAATTAACACAATTTCCCCTGAACATTCGAAATCTCATCTGTAAATGTTGGAATAAACAATGCTATCTCTTTATTTAAATTTACAGTCAGACAGAGAGAAAGAAGATGAAGACCAAAAACACCCAAACACTCCCCCCCGCTCTCACTCAGAGATAGGATCACAATCAGATAACACACACACACACACACACCTGCTTGTTTGTCTGCTCCCCTCCTCCGACCTCAATGATTCCTCCAGTGAAGAAACAGGGATAAGGGGACAGAGAGAGAGAGAGAGAGAGAAAGAAAGGGGGAGGGGGAGAGAGGAGTAGAATCGCATTATGTCTATCGGTGTGGATAATTGAATGTTGGAGCGTTTTTCTCCGAGCCTTTGTTGTCCAATCAATACAGCAGATCCCCAAGGGAGCTAATCTGTATTAGCAGAATTAGCCTGTTGGCTAAATCAGATGTCTCAAGCAGACGGGCTCTCTTTACCCTGTCCGGCAGAGTGATGTGGGGAGGCAGGAGGACCACTGACAGCTGTGTGTGGAAGGGGGTGACGGTTCATCCGCTATAATTTAGCCGTAAAAAGAAACGGACATAGCATGGTGTATTCAATATACTTCAAATGTTGAAGTTTTGTATCACCCTGGAAAGTATTGTCACTGCTTCACAAATATGTTAAAATAAAGTGTAGGGGAGAACGGGGTAATGTGAGACACTTTTTTAATTTGCTTCCCTCTAAGGAAGCTAAAATTATTTATCAGTCAAATTTACACATTTCCCATTAATTCAGGATGTTTCCTAGAAAAGGGCATTAGCATAATTTATTCATGACAAAGGGGAGTGAAAATATGATTGTTTAAAAAAAAGTTGTTTTGTGTCTCAGTTTACCCCAGCTGTGGGGTAAACTGAGACAGAGAACTCAAGGGGGTAAACTGATCCACTTACTTTTTCCACTCTGAAAATACCATAACAACACATGTTGTAGCAGTTACAATCCTGACAGCTAGCTTGAAAACCAAATATTCCAAAACTAATGTCGGACGAGTAACAGAATCACAGGGTTTGGTCAATTAAGAAAAACATTTTCTAAACACTTGAAAGTAACTTTGATCAAATACACCATATAATTCATATTCAATAATTAACATTCAAATGACAGATAGAACCAGTTACATTAAAACTAGGGCTGTCAAGCGATTAAAAAAAATAATCTAATTAATTACAGGCTCTGTGATGAATTAATCTAAATTAATCGCGTACTTGTATGACACTTTTATGCCTGTTTATAAACAGCTGTATAGCCTACTACAGTTTGTTTCTCTCTCTCTCTCTCTCTCTCTCTCTCTCGTAACTTCTGTCTCCTCCCCTCAGCCAGGTTTCTACATGAAATAAAATTAGGAACTAGCGCCGAATTTTCTCAAAAAAACAAGCAGACTAAATGACGACTTTCCATCTCCCACAACAGACAGCGCTGCACTGCCACAGATGCGCATAGCCTATGCCGATTCATTCACCATCGTCGTACTCATAGGCAAAAATATTGACACAAACACACACACGGGGCGGGTTTCCGTTTATGCGGGAGACGAGACAGCTAGCAAACAAAATTGAGACACACGGAGGAAGATTGAGAGATACTTTTGAACCTACATTGTTGCACCCACTAAATCAATAATGCACAGACACTGCGGAGAATAAAGAAAGATGTCTTCCTACCTTCAAGCTTATTTGCCCGAACCATCCCATAAACCGTCCATAGAGCCCTCGGCCCCTTTCCTCTACTTCTCTCTTTACTTTTCTCCCTTTTACCCGTGCGGGCCGTGTCTGCAAGCTACAGGTGCAGCTGCGCACCACTTTTGCACCGGGTCAAAGGGCATTATAAAAGTGCGATTAATCTGCATAAATTTTTTTAATCGAGTGAATTTTTCTGTGATTAATTAATCGAAATTAACGCGTTAATTTGACAGCCCTAATTAAAACACAATCTGGGGGTCAGAACACAGGACCCTTAGAGCCAGCTAGTGTCTGGGGGTCAGAGCAAAGAACAATCAGAACCAGCTAGAACAGCCTGGGACTCAGAACACATGACTAGACCCAGCTGTCATTTTCCATCTTTTGAGTCTTTGATTAATATTTTTCTGCATGGGATCATTCATTGAATAAAGACATATTACTTCTATTGGTGTTAAAGGTCACTCTCCTGTCCCCCACATACATACGTGCCAAACCATGCCCTTGCTGACACCCCTTCAACCATCAACCCCCACCTCCAGCCCACATTGTCTTTTGTCTTATTCAAACTAGTCTCCTTGCTACCTCAAATATAATGGATTCATTAAAAGAGGGCACAGACACTGTCTCACTTCACCCCACAGCATTTGTCTCACTTTACCCCACTGCCACAATTTGAGAAAAAACTACCTCTCTCAGAAAATCAGGCTAATCTTCAGTTATCATCATCACATGGTTTCATATGTTGGTAGTTCATCAACATGTATAATAGAAGTTTTTCTACCTGAATCAATTTGCTTTGGCACAACAATCGATTAAGTTGACAGCATGTAAAAATGTAATGTAAAAAATAAATGTTTGTGAAAAAAACATGCTTACAACATCACCATGAGGTCCACTCTTTCATGGCCAAGGGGAAATGAGAGGGGCTTGAAAAGATATATCTCACATGACCAAAAATGTGTTCCATGACCAAGATACAGGGGGTGTCTCACATTACCCGATGGCTCACATTCCCCGTTCTCCCCTACTCTGTTATATTTTCATAAATGTTCTGTTAAGTTTCTATCCATGTGAGTGAGTTAAAGCAATGGTGTTTGAGCATACGACCTACTGTATATACTGTAGAATACATGTAACTTAAATATGACGGAATACAACTTTAAACTGTGTTGAAGCGGTTACATACACCATCTCTTTGTGTCAAAACGAAAAACTTTGTTTATCTGACTATCCACTGCTCAATGAACCGAATGTCTGTTATGTGGCCTATATACTGAAGACGGAGAATGGGAAAATCAATAAACTACTGAGACAAGATATAAAGCCCCGCTGACATAATTCTAAGTTTGATTGGGCAAAGTGACGGCAATAACATCACTTTCACCAATTTTTGCCTGAACTCTAGCTTTGCCTTTTAGAAAGTTAAGTGAACTATCAGCCTGCGATAATTAATACCATCAATCATTGCAAGCTGCTCCATGGTTTAAGGTAAGACACTCTGCATTTGATAGAAAGTGATGAATATGAATGATGGGAAGGGATATGCTGTTTACCAGTGGCAGCTTCACACATGAGTTACAGACACGGGGAGGGGAAAACTGCAGCACGGTGTTGTTTACAGAGTTCAAGATGGAACATGTTAAGGATTAGCGGTGTGTATGTGGTACACTTGACTGTGCTCCATTCGAGTTCAAGTGTGTGTGTGTGTGTGTGTGTGTGTGTGTGTGTGTGTGTGTGTGTGTGTGTGTGTGTGAGAGAGTGTGTGTGTGTGTGTGTGTGTGTGTGTGTGTGTGTGTGTGTGTGTGTGTGTGTGTGTGTGTGTGTGTGTGTGTGTGTGTGTGTGTGTGTGTGTGTGCGCGTGTGTGTATTAAGAATGTGCGGCCTGCTTGTGCTAATGAGAGGTGAAGGGAGACAGTAATTGAAACCCTTGGGAGAATGGGAGCCGGAAGTGGAAGGGAGGGTGAGGGGGTAGCAAATGGAAAAACCACGCTCCCTGTACTTTATTTTCACCATGGATCTAGTCAGCATGTTTGCCCAGGAGACACAGCCAGAGGGGAGAGTGCTCTCTCTCTTTCTTCCCTTTCACACGTTACATGTTGTGTGGTTACGGCTACAAAACACACAGTCAGGACCTACTGTATGTGAGTGAATGACATAAAGATTTGGAGTCTTTATAAAAGCAGCTGGTTCAAATAAAGTAATCCGATTGGCTTATAGCTGTGATATAATGGGCGTATATAACTTTTATGACTTTTATCACTCCGAGACTGAGGAAGTAACGGCAGTAAGTAAACAAGAAGCCTTTATTTTTTGAAAAAAGCTTCCATTAACCCTGCTTAAAATAATCTTGCGTGCACAACAAATGCCGAGCTGAAGTCAGAGATTATGCCTCATAAGATCAGTTCATGTGGATGAAATGTTCTCCTCCCTTGATCTTTCATATGTGTTTTGGTCCAATGGGTACATCATGTTATGTGCTATGAAACAAATTGAGCCCATGTACTATTTCAGCTTGGCTGTGATTTACTTTACTTTACTTTACTTTACTTTACTTTACTTTACTTGACCCTGGCCATATCAGGACACTGCGACAGGGGTCCAAGGTATTGTAACATTGTCACCACGGAATAAGTCATGGCTTTGCTTGATGACATCCAAGATTCTACACATACACACACAGACACACACTTGGCCTTTGAAACTGTATACGATTACCCTACTGTTAAGTTGCTAATGCTATTTATGTAGACACTTTGTCGCATGCTTGCCACGGACATAACGTGATCAATGCATGAAAACGTAGGGAAAAAATATCACGCAATATCAACCGCTCAGCACAGTGCACACAGAGGAAAGCCAGACACACAACACAACACACACACACACACGTTGGATCTCTTCCAGGGAAGCTGCAGTTGTTACAAATGACTATCCCCTCTGGCCTAATAGCCTACAAAAATAGTTAAGACACACATGGAGATACACACCCACCAACACACTCATTATATGTGTTGAGGTTGCACCAGGTGACATGATCATTGATAATGCTTTCTCTAAGCACAACACTATTTTACCATATTAAAAATAATGTTTAACCTGTTCATCATGTAAGTTGATTTTCCACTGACAGAATTGCTAACATGTGTACTGCATGACTTTTACATAGGCGGTCATCTGGCAAGGTAAAATATGACTTGTGTCATGAGCAAAACAGATCCTTTGTTTCAACGTGGTATAAGTCAAGGACATTGCTTGACCTGTCATCTGTGCTCCCGCTAGCAACTGCATACCAACTGCAGCATTATTTGGAAATAGAGACTCTCATAAAACGGTGACACTGCAATCAAGAGAGGTGTGACAACACATCAAGGGTCTTATTTTCAGAGGACACATCATGAGTCATAATTCTAAAGATATTTTAGGAAAGGCAGTGCAGGCCAAAGGCCAACTGCCGCATGGCGACATGGAACAAAAAGACAAGAGGCCAAACCCATAGTCACTTTCTTACACGTGCTCACATGCATTCTTTACGCACAGACGCAATGACATGCATACTGCGACATTGAAGTCCCAATATAGTCCCAATGTTAAGGCAGAACATCCATGTTCATGAAGGAGTCTTTGAAACCGGTGAGCATAAATGCACTAAAAAAGCAGTTGCTAACTCCAATCCCTTCTCCCCAGTTCCCCCGACACAGCAGCTGGTCAGTCACACTCACACTGAGCCGGTGAACACATTTGTACATGTAAGTTTATGCATAGCACGAGATGTTGACTGCCAGCCACTCTGGAAGTGCAAAGCCAAAATTCCATCATGCATCCACTGGTAATTTACGATCCTGCTTGGTAACTGGAAAATTCGAGGCGGAGGATATATCGTTGACATATGCTGGCTCCAGCACACTGTATGAAATGGCACTGATACATGCTATCCCCTTCATAAACAGTTTGTTTACGCGTCTTCAACAATGGAAATACCAATCATATAGTACGATGAAAACCTTTTTAACAGTTGCTGAAATACAGACAAAAACAAATGGCCTAACCTAGAGTCATAAAACACGAAAGTGCAGAAGCTGGCTCTACTGTGGCTTGGCCCTGAGCTCGCCATTCCAACTTTGAAAACTAGGCCTTAAATACCATAGGGTGAGGGGGTTGGGGGTTGGGGGTTGGGGGTAGGTTTGCAATAGGTGAACAAGTACGGGACACACAGTATATAAAAAGAAACAGAAAGGTCTAGCCCGTAAATTAAGGCCAAGGGGGTTGATGCTGGACAAGAACATTGGAGAATGGCACCCCACTGTGCGAGTTGTTCAATGACCCTTCATTGTTGAAAGTCTAGTGTACACTCTTTGGCTCTAAAGATTCATAGACACATGGCACAAAGATTTAAGGCAGGAAGGTGTTCACATAAATCATAGCATTTGATTCTACTCAGATGTGTTTGCAGCTGGTACTGGCAGTAAGATCCTTTACAGAATATGCAGCTCCATTAAACCCTGTTGGTATGGTGGATTAATTAAGACCAAGCCATGATTGGAACCTTCCCATTGGTCACTTTGCTATCGCTTTTGCAGATTTAAAGTGGTTGAGAAGCACCGAGGGACTGAGTAGGCGGATGGATGTATAGTGAGGAGTTGGTGGTGCCCCTCCCCCCGCTCTCTTCTCCCTCCCTCCCTCCCTCCCTCCCTCCTCAGAACTGATGAAGGACTTAATCTCTGGTGCTACCTCATCAGTCCAATGATCTAATTAGGGGGAAAGGAAGACTTTCGGGATGGATTCATACTTTGGACGGTGCCGCGCCCCCATACCTGCCCCCACTGCTATTGCCACGGACATTAATCAGGGAAGAGGAACTTCTTCTCCTAGTGAGAGAGATAGAGGAGAGAGTGGGGGGCATGAAAAAGACACTTTCCAAAAGGCCTGGCTTACATATTTCATGGCACATTACGGATGTCTTGCCTCAGCTCCGCAGACAACTCATTAGGACCTTTATGAAGGGTGAGAGGAGAAAGGGAGTGAAACGAGCGAGGGAAGGACGGAGCGGGAAAGCATGCTTTATATGAATCTGTATATCAGTCTTTTAAATCTTTCTTTCAGAGTTCTAGCTCACGCTTAAATGGGGCTATCCGAGGTTGAGCGTTAAATGCAGCCTCGCTTGAATTTAAAAGTCTGTGTAGTAAAAGCTTGTCCTACTGGTGAGCATGAACTTCCATCCAATAGATTATGGGGATGGCAATTGTTTTTCACCTGAGGAGCTCCTCCAATGCTGTTGCATCAAGATCACCGCCCATGTAGATATCCTAAACAACCGCGAGGAGGTACCAGTCCAGCAATCCCTCACATGCCTCCTACAAGCAACTATTATACAGTGTTTGATGTAGTGGCCAACCTGGACAAAAATGTAATGTGTGCTGCAGTTTTTCTTCAGGAGCCCCTTTTCGGAGGTCATATCCAGAGAGCTAGCTTTACTATAACCCTTTAAGCCTCCTGCATTGGATAACCCAAACATGATACAGTGCCATATATTCATGGAAAATACAGAGCTTGCTACTAGGGCTGGGCGGACTTCACAATTCACAGAAAGCACACATCTGGTCTCAGAAGGGCTCATTACACGTGCCTGTGAAGGTACATCAGTGATAAATGGTATGGTGTGGTCCTATTGGAACAGAAATGTACAATGGCTTTGTGCATTTATGTTTCAAAGTTGCTTGCTTACCCCCAAGCTTTCTCTTAGAAGACACCTTGTGTGAACACATACTGTATACATACTGTATGTTTTAGCTATAACAGCCCAGCCATATATTCAACCCATTTAACATTTGAGTTACAGTATTTCCCTAAGACAAGCAAGGCAGACACTTTAAGGAACATTTGCGTAGATTACTTGTAGGGCTATTTTGTTGAATAAACTGAAAGGTGTTCTGACTGTGTTTACATGCGATGCACCATGACGCCAGGGTGTGTAATTCACCTGCTATGTTGCACAGTGTCAGGACTACATGTCTGATCGGGATGATGGGAAAGGTGGGTGATGCCCACAGACTGGAGAGAGCTCAGCTGATGGCTTGCTGGTGGCCTGATTGCTCTGGCCCAGCGGCCCACTGAGCAGTGATTGCCACAGCTGGGGCCTCCGGTACAGATTCCTCCGGCGCTCCCATAGCTCAAAGCTGACACCTCCCACTACGCACTGTCTGCCCAGACCAACCTCTCACCATGCCATTTGTCCTGACAGATGGAAAAAGACGGAGGTTTGAAACCAACCTATATCTTCTTCCACCGATTTGTCCTTTTCTTCTGTCTCCCTTGACTCATCCATCAATCATTTTCATCTTCAATTATTCACTCGCTGTCTCTGTATTCTGCACTGTGTCCAGCCACACTGTCTTTGCCTTCCTATAGTCCCTCTCTGTTCATCTCATCCACCTTTTCTGTTTCCAGTGAGCAGTCCACATCTGTATTTTCAATGTGTCTACTTCTGCCCCTTTGCCCTGGCGCTCACATTCATTTGTTTGGATCGCTTCCCCCTCGGAGGGAATAATCCACTAACTGGTTCATTCATACGGATGACATCATCAGATCCCTCCGTTGCCGTTGGCTGGATTAATCCTGCTCGTTCTCTTGCACTGACTGAGTTCATTATGGAGGCACAAATCCAGTCGGCTTAAAAAGAGCGAAGGGGTCCAGGCTACTACTGAAAACAAGCTCCGGGGGAAGAGAGAGAGAGAGAGTGAGGGAGGAGAGAAGGAGAGGGGGACCAAGCAAAAAGAAAAAAAAATAGCAGTCACTTAAGGCCATGGTCAAAATGCGATACTAAACAAAAACAATGGATTTTTTTTTAGTCCGCATACGCACAAGGCTTATGCAATTCAAGTTGTGCACTGTGTAGTTTTGAAGAGGATCGTAGGGGCAGAGGGTAAGGTGGAAAGTGTGTGTGTGTGTGTGTGTGTGTGTGTGTGTGTGTGTGTGTGTGTGTGTGTGTGTGTGTGTGTGTGTGTGTGTGTGTGTGTGTGTGTGTTAAAACGCACAGCTGAGCATGACAAGCTACAACCGTGTCTCTCTGAAACATTATGCGCATACTTACAAAGGGCACACACACATTACATATTATTCAAGGTGCTATGGAAAAGTGGTTTACGCTCATTGTGTATGCTAGGGAATCCCTTTAATCAACTGCTCTTTCCTTCTAGAATATTGAGTGGTCTAAAACTACATTTAGATGTGTGAGACAATTTACATTCAAGAAAAAGGGCTTGTGTGGCTAGCAGAGTTGCTAAGCTGGACACTACAGTATGTATGTAAAAACATTGTATTAAATCTTTGAGACAATGGATAAAAAGTGTTTGTTAAAAACATCAATTCACATAGTTAGTTATAAACAAATAGAAAGGCCCTAACATTGTAGAAAATGATTTGGCCACATAACTTACTAGTATAGTGCAGTGTGCCATCTTCCGTTTGCAAGGATCAGTCCAAACCTGGTACAAGGCTTGAATTTTTCCTAGAAATGTAAGACTATTAGCGTTTCTCCTGTTACTGTAAGGAGCTCCACTAAGCTAATTTCGGTTATACAACACTAGATAGCTTAGGGGCAAGAGCGAGAGAGTGAGTGAGAAGGGGAGCAGAGAAGTAGAGTTTGAATACTGTAGAAGAGTCAGTAGACAAATCAACATGCCTCGGGGAGAGAAATAGGATTAGGGGATAGGAGGGCTGGGGGGGGGGGGGGGGGGGGGTCTTTAAGCTCCACGTCCTTACGTGACACACAGTACCTGATAGGATTGCTTTGACTAACGGGCATTTAAGTGCTTGTGTGACCTAGTGACAAATCCAGAGTTGAGAGATGAAGCTGAGCCAAATGTTCAACACTAAACAAGAAATGTCTAAATCAATTGGATCTGGAATAGACTGTGCATGTATGCTAAAAAGAGGAGAAAAGCTTTTGATTGTGGGCACGCCATTTGCTTTTTCTCATTGATTTGTTCCATAACCCTCAGGTCAAGAAGTCCATTTTTGCACATATCATTTCTCTCTCTGTCTATCAGCAGGCCAATTGCTATTCATGCAAACCTGTTCTATCCTATTGTGCCACCCCTCACACACACACACACACACACACACACACACACACACACACACACACACACACACACACACACACACACACACACACACACACACACACACACACACACACACACACGCACACGCACACACACAAAGCAACATTACCAGTTGGTTGTTGATGATGGTACATCAACAACTTTGTACAGTGGGCGGGTGTGTAACATTGCAGCCCCCAGGGACCTTTACACAGGCCTTTTGTTGTGCCAACAGCAATGCTGTGTGTTTGTGTAATGCATAATTTCTCTAGACATATAAGCTTGAGTGAAGAGTTACACTGGTGCATTTTATTTATTTATTTTTTTTTACTTAGGCTAGATGTGTGTGCAGCCTTATGGAAATAGTGATGGGGAGTGACAAGGGCGATTACCACAGAATATGAGAGACAGCAATAAACAATAAAGAAAAATAGCAAAATATATGGGCCCATTATCTAACTTAAGATGTTTTCCCCCCAAACACAATCCCCGACGGATTTCATGTTTCACTATGTATCAATCATCCTCATGAAATTCAATCTGATTTATGCATTCCACTCTATTCTTACATAGAACCTACGCTTGGATGCCTGTACTCGCAGACACAGCAGCACACACACACACACACAAAACCTGTATGATAGTATGATATCCACATTTCAAAAAAAAATTATCTTGTCACAAACTAAAGGCCACCTTACTGTGTGGTTTTGACTGACCGTGTTTGTAGGCAATGGGACAGAATGGATATAGTTATGAGGTGTCTATCTGTATACCGCAAGCCCTTTCCCTTTCCAGATGACACACATTGTGGCTGATGTGTCAGTGTGCTGGCATCATCGGGAGCAGGACATGCATGATGTGTCAGGGATAGAATGTCACGCTATAGGCCCCCGTGGATGGAAAGGGGAGAGATGACAGATGAAGCGGGGTCGACAAAACAGCGAGGTACACAACAGAGGGAGGGATGGAGGGAAACAGGTGGATCGGAGGAGTAAGGCAGAAAGAAAGACAGACAAGGATGGAAAGGAGGGATCAATTGGAGGGAGGGAGGGTAAGCGCACACAGAGAACAGATAGACAGAGATTATTCCGAATGCCAATGCTGCACAGTGCACACTCTCTCAGCGTAGGCATAAGGGCGGCGAGGTGCACTGCTTACACAACACACACACACGCGCACATAAGACGTACACACAGATATACAGTACGCAAGCTAAATGTTGCCAAAAAAAGTCCTGCTGGGCGCCTGAAGAGACATGAGTCATAGTATCCATATCACTAAGCCACAACACATACAAACAAACAAACATATTGTGCTGCTTGCTTGAGTATACGGCCGTTACAGGCATTTTTTGACATTTCCCTGACAAGAAGAAAACAGGAGGAGATGTGAGGGCTGGTTCTGCCCGGTTGTGTTAAGGGAGTGAGAAGAGAGCAGCAAAGCCTCGCACCGCTCTACTTGGTACAGTACAGGAGAGCAGTGAGTTATAGCCGGCCTCTTACAACAAAAGGTAGAGCCTGTGTGTGTGTGTGTGTGTGTGTGTGTGTGTGTGTGTGTGCGTGCGTGCGTGCGTGTAGGTACACAGTTGTGAAACGTGCTCCTCTGCTGTGTGGGCTGCTGTGTGTCAAGTAAAGACGTAGATAGCTAGTGGGTGTGTTTACTAATGTGTGTTAGGGGAGGATGTAGTGAGTTAAAGCAAGTGTGTGTGTGTGTGTGTGTGTGTGTGTGTGTGTGTGTGTGTGTGTGTGTGTGTGTGTGTGTGTGTGTGTGTGTGTGTGTGGTCGCGGGGGTTTAATGGGATTTCCAGCTCAGCAAAATGCGCCTGCTCGTCTCACACCCCCCAACATGTTCAGACACGCGCACTACCAACACACACTCTTCTGTATTGATCCGACTGCCAGCCGCAGGGTCATTCATCAGTTGGTTGGACACACCCAGGTGTGTTTTACTGTTTGGCCAATGCTCAGCAGCGCATTCGAGGAGCAGACAACCATCATCCGAGAAGAGAGAGACAAACACAGAGGTATAGGTAGAGAAGAGGAATCTTGCAGGGACAAATACAAGTATAAGTCTATAAAGAAAAAGACAAACAAATGTATATTTGCAAAAAAAATATTAGTCCATGTATTGTCCCGGGCTTCAACTAAGACCACAGTCTCTACCTTACCCCTTTCACACCAACAGGAACCAAGAGCCAGCTCCCGGGCTGGTGCTGGGGCCAGTTCAAAACTGGTTAGAGCCTAATACCAGTTATGAATCGGCTATTAATTACCTTCAGACATTATGCAGATTCACAAAGAGTCCAACCTGACTAACACCTGATAGTCACAAAAGGCTGATGTCACTGACGATGACTGTCACATTCCAGAGACACACCACCACACAACCCGACACACAGCAGTCTCTACCCTCCACCCTAATGACGAGTTAACAGTTGCCCCCAACGCCATAGCAACAACTCCTTGGCCTTGTCATGGTTGTACCTCTGATTCAATTACCTTGACCTCTGCGGGTGCCTGGGCCTCCCTCCCAGTCTTGCTCCTGTAGCCATGGAAGGTTAATTGAAACGGAATGCAACATTAATTTCCTTATTAATGAGAGCAGGTGACTGGCCGCTAACTGTAGGAGAGGGTGACCTCACTGAGACTTCTTTTTTTACCTTTCCCTTGTTAGGAAATGCCACATGGCAGATCACAATGTGCGATCATGTAGTGAAAATGTACCCATGTATTGTTGAGGTCTAATGTGTACATGTACATACAGTGTGACCATGTGTGGTGGTTGTGTATCTTTGTCCTATGGTCCAGGCCATATACACACACACACATCAAAATGGCTTTTCAGTTCATGTGTAGGAGCAGACTGAAAGTTCTTTGAACTCTTCGACCCTGACACGAGAGAACACATACCAAATCCAGACACAGGATCAAATGCACACACACACACACACACACACACACACACACACACACACACACACACACACACACACACACACACACACAACCTCAAATTCACTGTAGCCCCGACATAAGACACTCAAACTACATTGCAACTCTGAACTGCTTCACTTGGGTTACCTGCAGCCTGGCACTACTAGCTGAGAGAGTCCATTGTCTGTTTTCAACAGAGTCCATTGTGTATTCTTAGTAACCTGCATTGGGTTTCTATCTCAATACTTGGATGGTGCTGTTATCTTCCAGTCTAGCTCTTATACGTTCTCTGTGATCAAAGGTTCAAAAATGGCGGTTGAGCAGCAGGGCTGCACAATGATCGAAAATGTACCGTTATCGCAGATGTTGATTTCACGGTACACATATCACAAAGACGACTTGAACTGCAACAAATAGTCTATGCTATGTGCCATGCATTCACCATCTGCAGGTCAGTATATTTGGCCAGTCAGAAGAAGCCCTATCTCTAATGCCCCCATGTAGACGCTAGTGGCTAGTATCTACTGTTTGGGGGTCTATGATGGCAGTGAACTGAAAACAGAAAGACATTATCATATTATTAAAGTATTTGTTCAAGTATCAAAAGTAATATCGTTATCGCAATATGAAATTGTATCGCAAATTGCATGTTTTCCTGTTATTGTGCAGTAGTAAACATTTTGACAACTGAAGTACATTTGCACAAGAACGTGTGTTTCTGGGATCATTTGCATGCCACTAAAGGCAGTTATGTTATAGGTTCTAGTTGTTACAGGTTGAGCCTCCCTGAAACCATGTACTTTCACCCCGTGTCGTTCAAAACTCCCAGCAAACAGTGGATTTAAGACACACTTTCATTCATCTACTCCCCCACAGTGCAACAATACTCCAGTTGTGTGCATTCTATGTTTTTAATCCGTCAAAACATAAGATATACAACTTGGACAAAACAAGGAGCCATCATCTTCAATCTCCTTCAACAAACACCAGGCAAATGAATGAATTTTGAACAGGCCCTGCTTGCCTCTATCACAATACTGATCTTTGCTTTATTTCATTCCACCACATTCACACGCTTTCCCACCAGATGCAAAGCAACTTAGTCTAATAAGATTTTTCAGCACTTAATATATTTTTTTTTTCCCCCATCTCACATTTTGTCTCGTCGACGCAGCCTACCCGGACTTCCTTGTTTAATCACAGAGTCTATTAAAAAGGCAATTAAACATCATGCAGGTAATATGTATAATCCATTGAACAAATCCTGGATCAAATATGCAAATAGCCATAATGGAATGTTGATTAGTGTGCCATTTTGTGTGCACTATTGATTCGCAGAGTTAGAGCGAGACCTTGTGCCCATAAGTGGCATGTTGCCTGGTTTTAAGGTCGGTGTATAAAGTGCAAAGATATTTCTTTTACGCTCAATTTATGCAATGCAATTAAGGAGGGAATTCCACGCTTTTGCCCAGAGTTAATGTAGGAGCATTGCTACACATTTGGTTGGGACCTGACTTGCAAGGAGTCTGCAGGGAGTCTTGTAGTGCTTACCCCCCCCCCCTTAGACAAACACCCCAACGTTAAGGGAACACACACAGGGCACACACCATACAACGGCAATGTCACGTTAACCGATTCCACAAAAAAGTACAAATGTGTTGAAATGTTGGGAATTTTTGGGTAGGGGAGAACGGGGAATGTGAGCCATCGGGTAATGTGAGACACCGCCTGTATCTAGGCAATGGAACACATTTTTGGTCATGTGAGATATATCTTTTCAAGGCCCTCTCATTTCCCCTTGGCCATGAAAGAGAGGACCTCATGGTGATGTTGTAAGCATGTTTTTTTCACAAAAATGCCTTTTTGGCATGTAAAAGTAAATGTTCTTGCTGTCAACTTAATCGATTGTTGTGCCAAAGCAAATTGATTCAGGTAGAAAAACTTCTATCATACATGTTGATGAACTACCAACATATGAAACCATGTGATGATGATAACTGAAGATTAGCCTGATTTGCTGAGAGAGGTAGTTTTTTTCTCAAATTGTGGCAGTGGGGTAAAGTGAGACAAATACTGTGGGGTAAAGTGAGACAGTGTCTGTGCCCTCTTTTAATGAATCCATTATATTTGAGGTAGCAAGGAGACTAGTTTGAATAAGACAAAAGACAACATGGGCTGTAGGTGGGGGTTGATGGTTGAAGGGGTGTCAGCAAGGGCAAGGTTTGGCACGTATGTATGTGGGGGACAGGAGAGTGACCTTTAACACCAATAGACTCTAAGTAATATGTCTTTATTCAATGAATGATAAAATAAATAAAACAAATGCAGAAAAATATGAATCAAAGACTCAAAAGATGGAAAATGACAGCTGGGTCTAGTCCTGTATTCTGAGTACCAGGCTGTTCTAGCTAGTTCCGATTGTTCTTTGCTCTGACCCCCAGACACTAGCTGGCTCTAAGACCCTGTTTCCACCTGGCATTAATATGTGGTTTTTAGGATCCGATCGCGCTAACTACAGGTGGAAACACGCTCAATGCGCATTGAATGCGCATTGAGATTATCCACATTCGGAGGTGGTTTGAGACCACATATCCACATACCCATTAACAGTGGAAACACGTATGCGTATCTCATACACATTAGGCCCCGCCCACTCAACTGCGGCGAGTGACTGGGCGGAAAGGCGTACTCATTCACGCGACAATTCACGTCATAAAAGCGCACCGTTGCAGGTAAATAATAAAGTCTATGGAACAACTGTGGTCAAGCCAGCGGTCTCTTGTTTTTGCTTGGTCAAACCAGCCGCTTCTTTATTTATTCCCCCCGTGTTGTTGTGAGCACAGAGACGGCTCGGTGCAACTGATAGAGACAGTGAGCGAACAGCTCTGGCTGCGGCAGCTTCGTGACATCGTAGCAGTGGGACACAGTGTAGCCAACTGATTCATTTAATGACGAGGAAAAACACCACACAATAAACAGTGCCGCGCTCACATTTTCGCCAAAACACACTGACTCTCTTCACTCTAGCCGAGGTGACTACACAAGGCGGAAATGATTCTTTCGACCAACTGTGGTCAAGCCAGCGGTCTCTCGTTTTTGCTCGGTCAAACCAGCCGCTTTTTTATTTATTCCCCCCGTGTTGTTGTGAGCGTGTATTTAGCCTACTACTATCTATGTCGTAAACACACAGAGACGGCTCGGTGCAACTCATAATAGAGACAGTGAGCGAACAGTGCTGGCTGCGGCAGCTACGCAGTGGGACACAGTGTAACCAAGTGATTAATTTATTGACGAGGAAAACACCACACAATAAACAGTGCTGTGCTCACATTTTCACCAAAACACAAGACTCTTGCCGAGGTGACCATAGACATTATATAGGAATTTATAGGCTGTGTCTTGATTCAGGGGTTGCGGTCTTGGAACCGGCCTCGTAGGCTGCATTTGAAGACCGATTGCGTCATAGCGGCGCGCAAAGGCTGTCCCATTTGCAAGGCTCCTTGCAAGGCTCCTCATATGCGGTCGTGAAATGCAGCCTTCGTTTCACGGTTTTGAAGCAGTTTTGAAGGCTGCATCAGATGTATCCTTCGTGGCCCAACATATCCCAAGATTCATTGCGTTTTTTTCAGAGATTGCATAAAATACAATACAAACTAACAAAACAGCAACGTGTTGCTCCATCTTCTTAACTTTTATCTTCCTTTCTTTTTTTCTTGTACTTTTTTTTCTTTTCGTCTGGTAGACAACTTATTTTTCTTTTTTCCTCCGCTGACAGGGCTGTCTCCGTTGGCAGCAATCAGGGTTGCTAGGCAGCACAGGAGCTGCGAGTCGTCACGCAAGGTAACGGCTTGTTACGTAAACCGGAAATGCTCGTAAACGGAGACCTGCGGAGACCGTCTCGTTTAACAAGGCTCGTTGGCCTTAAAACCGGCCTTAAAATCGGCCTTCATAGGCTATAGCCTTCATAGACCGCGAGACTGCGTCCTACCAAGTGCGTGGTCTCTGAATCAAGACACAGCCATTATATAGGAATTTATAATGTCTATGGTCGTGGATGGTCAACACTTCTTCTTCTTCTTCTTTTATTTCCGGCAGACTAGGCAAGGGCGGGGCACTGCTGCCCCCGCCGATTAAAAACAACAGTAGCCTATAAGCGGAAATGATTTACGAGCTGATTTCCATACAGCGCGGGGAATTCGAATCCGGATCGCAAACGCGCATAGAAGACGCATTGTTAAGGCCAGGTGTGAACAAGCATATTACATTTACATATAACGATCGGATTCCTCAGAACCACATATTAATGCCAGGTGGAAACAGGGTCTAAGGGTCCTGTGTTCTGACCCCCAGACTGTGTTTTAATCTAACTGGTTCTATCTGTCATTTGAATGTTAATTATTGAATATGAATTATATGGTGTATTTGATCAGAGTTAATTTCAAGTGTTTAGAAAATGTTTTTCTTAATTGACCAAACCCCATGACTCTGTTACTCGTCCGACATTAGTTTTGGGATATTTGGTTTTCAAGCTAGCTGTCAGGATTGTAGCTGTTACAACATTTGTTGTTATGGTAGTTTCAGAGTGGAAAAAGTAAGTGGATCAGTTTACCCCCTTGATTTCTCTGGTCTGTCACAAGACAACTTTTTTTTAAACAATCATATTTTCACTGCCCTTTCTCATGAATAAATTATGCTAATGCCCTTTTCTAGGAAACATCCTGAATTAATGGGAAATGTGTAAATTTGACTGATAAATAATTTTAGCTCCCTTAGAGGGAAGCAAATGTAAAAAGTGTCTCACATTACCCCGTTCTGCCCTATTGGGAAATTGTCTGGTCAACAAGACACCAGATTTGTTAAAACTCTTTACAGAAATCAAAACCTGAAGACAAAACAAACATAGACAAAGTGGGATGTGTCTGTTTGTGTGTGCACGTGCAAAAGCATCCATTGATACAGCATGTAAAAAGAGTTTAACTTGATAACGGGTATAGAGATCAAACAACCTGAATGAATGCTATATGTAGGCCAGGGCAATACGAGCTGTTATTATTTTGAGCATGAAAAATGACTTTACGCACATCCTCATAAAAAAGGAGATCAACGGACAGAACAAAAGTACAATTAACAAGAGAATCACACACCACAACAAAAGCACTCGCCTGAGGAACATGATTAGCCTGGCACTGCCCGCCTACACATACTTCCGCTCTATTTTTATTTCCCTTTAGTGGTCAGTCTGGGCCTGCGGTATATTCTTAGCTTTTCTCCAGACAGATTTTTGACGGTCCAATCAGCGAACAGAGGGAGTGGCTCAGAAGCCGGCGCATGACATACGTCACAACCAAACGTTATGCGATTGGTTGGCAGATCCAGAGTGGCACTGGGCAGATCCAATAACTTTAAACTTCAACAGACACTTGCCTTCAAGTGAGTGAACGTTTGTCAATTGAGCGGTTCCAGACCTTCTGTACAGATGAAATGAAGTACAATGGTGTGGTAGGACCAGGCTAGAACACGATAGCTTTGATAAAGTGTTTGCATGACTGATGTTCCTGCTGCTTGTTACGCCCTTTCTGCCCAGTTCAGAGTTGACAGAAGCCACATAGAGCAGCAGCACAGATCAACAGGTTAATAACAACAGTCCAGGGAAAGTACATAACAAAAGCATGTTGAAATGTGAAAATAATTCAATCGGACCAACTCACACTTCTTACAAATGAGAAATGTTAGGGCACTTTTTTTGTTGCCGTTTTGTTTTGAAAGATTAAAAGTGGAGGAGTAAAAGATTGGAGGAGGAAGAGGGCTGGAGAGTGTGTTTGGTGACAGAGGATGGAAGGAACAGGGGGAGGGGATGGTGTGGTATTTGTTATTGATGTGCAGCGCTGGCTAAGATAAAGGATTGGGAGCCAACCAGCTCCTATCTGGCTTGTTCCAGCCCAAAGGCCTGTTTGCTTTCTAGTAGTTGCCGTCGACCAAAGTTTGTGTTTGGGTGTGTGTGTGTGTGAGAGAGAGAGAGAGAGAGAGAGAGAGAGAGAGAGAGAGAGAGAGAGAGAGAGAGAGAGAGAGAGAGAGAGAGAGAGAGAGAGAGAGACAGAGAGAGCTGGGAAGCAGGAGAATGGAAAGTGAGATAGTTGGGGAGTGTATGCGTGCAGACGCTTTTTTGCGGAATTAGATTCTGCTTCCCTAACAGCACAATTAAGGTACGATTGGAGAGAGGGGGGGAGGGAGGGAGGGAGAGAGAGAGAGAGAAAGTCTCAGGGTTAAGCAAGGATAGTGTATAGTAATGGACAGAGCTCAGTGTCACAGATGGAATATGATTACCATGGATCCATTTCTGTCATGCTTTCATAAAAAGAAGGAGGGAGGGAAAGAAGAAAAAAATAGAAACGCCCATGTGGTCGAAAATAATCTGAAGACGAATCAATATGGTTAGTAACGGAGCGTCAAAAGGCCTTGATGAAGAGGCAGTCTTATCTAAAAAATATGTTTCATAGATGGGACTCTTGATTTATATAGACAGGGGGCCCAATGATGCAACATGAATTACTGGCTGGTTAAAATACAGGGATGGAGAGATGGGGGGATGGGGGGGTAAATGAAGCAGTGGAGTGGAGGATGGGCACTATGGGATAGATGTCATCTCTTCATCAGCATCTCACTATCCACGTTATTTTCCTCACACACATGAGATCTGGAGCAGAAGTCAAGGCATACTGTACTGTAGCTCAGCACCTACACACAAAGCGCCTACTAACCCCCTGTTAACCAGCCCACTGTAGGTCTAGCCTCAACGCGCTGTGGTGTAATCTCATGTTCCTGTCGTCATATAATCTAACTCCCCCCCCCCCCCCTTTCCTAACGCTTCAGGCTTGACGTGGAATGCCCACGGGTCACGGCTGGGCCAGTTTATACAGGCTGGGGGCAGGTGCTGTGCTGTCACAAGGTAGGTTTTCCACAGCAGCACAAAATGTGCCACTGGGCTAAAAGACATGGCATACAGCACCTCCCCTCCCTCCCTCCCTCCTCCTCTGTCGCTCTTGCCCTGCCTACATTTGGCCCCCCATCACGGGCTGTGTCACGAGTTCTGTCAGTAGCAGATGCAGTTTGTGCCGGAGAGAGAGAGAGAGAGAAACGCCCATGTGGCCCAAAAATAATCTGAAGACGAATCAATATGGTTAGTAACAGAGCCTCAAAAGACCTTAATGAAGAGGCAGTCTTATCAAAAAAAATATATGTTTCATAGATGAGACTCTTGATTTATATAGACAGGGGGCCCAATGATGCAACATGAATTACTGGCTGGTTAAAATAAAGGGATGGAGAGATGGGGGGTGGGGGGGGGTAAATGAAGCAGTGGAGTGGAGGATGGGCATTACATTATGGGATAGATGTCATCTCTTCATCAGCATCTCACTATCAGCAAAGGGAGAGCACTGCCTGCTGAACCACCGTATTAAAATCATACAGGCCGTTGGGTTTTCTAAAAGTGATAGATTGTGACTCGACTCATTCAAAATGGGATTCATCTACATTTCAAGGGTTTATTTCAAATGTTCCGATTATTCCTAACGAGCTATATACAGTGAGTGTATGTTTCTTCTGGCCGTTTAAGGTTTGACAAGTTTGTTGACTTTCGTGTTCACATATCGATTTAAATTCATGGCGACCAAAATTCAGTAAATTGCTCGGTTATAAGTGGGTGCCATTTGTATTTTTCCGTCTGTGGGCATGCAACAGTTTTCTCCCTTACCACATCATACGCTGTGTTTTAACGTGTATTTTTGTACTTATTTTCCCTAGCATAAGGTTTACCAAACTTTAAACACTTGATAATGTTCAAAAGAAGTGAAAAAATCCATCGAGAGATATACGCAGTCTTGCTTTCTCATGCTACACTATTTTACCTGCATACTGTACATCTAGTGTTTATTTACAGGATCCAGAGTATACTAGTGCCAATGATTTACTGTTATAATCCGAATTACAAATCATTGACGCGGGAATTTCTTAATTCAGAGGGCTTTCGGTGAGACTTTGAACAGTGGGGACTATTTTAATGTTATGTGAAAAGATTCTTATTAAAAAAGGTGCTCCGAGGAACTTTCAGATTTTGTTCATTCTTGCACCCCCTTTGGACAAAAGTTGTAGTGTTTTTTATACTACACCAGCCTTAGTTCCTGGGTGAGCGTACCCATGACAAATGCATCAAGAAAAACTATATCAAAATAGTATTCTTAGCACTGATGGTCTCGTTTGCCGTTACATGTCATGTACGATCGATCGTCAGAGGCAAAATGAGACCGTTTCAGAAATATTAAAAGTTTGAACCTTGTACTAATCAACATTTGTATTTCCATGTCTTGTTAGAGTCATTCCCTATCTTTTAAAACTCAATCTGTCACGCGGCAACTAAAAACCTTTCTCGGAAATTCAACGAATGAAAAAAAAAACGAAAGAAGATTTTTCTCCTTATCCTGATCCTTTTCCCCCTGTGCTCCCTTCATCATGAGTGATCTAGGCCCTGTGCTCTCCCCTCCATTTGTTTGACCCTGCAGGAGGGAGGAGCTGATGTGCTTATCCATCAGAACCACACGGCTCCATTTTACGGGAATGGACCCCTGCCTCTAAAGCAGCTCCTCCAGCCGGCACCAACAGCTGCCCGCCTGTCTCCAAACCCCACGTCCAACCAAGGGCAAGGGCACATCCCCGACACCCATAGCACCAGAAGCTTCTCCCAGCTCCAACTCTGTGGACTATGTGCATAATACTATAGGGAAAACGCTCTGTCAGAATACAACGGTTGTGCGCTGCATCTCAATGTCAATCCCAGGGACGCACTTGATTGAGAATGTTGAGCATCTCTTTCCCATTTCCCAACCCCGTCGGTTTGACACTAATTTATGAGCAGTTTAAAAGTTGCAATCATTTACAGCACTGTCTGATCCCCCCCCCCAACACAGAAGGTTTTATAGGGTTATGCTGAATAATTGAAAAAGCACCAGGATATTTTTTTGGTTGAATATAAAAATCCAAATGTTCCCACAGTCTCTCATCTAAGGCTGCAGTCAGTAAACCTGATATGTCAGCTGCCGTACGTATACGATATTCTGTCTTCGACTCATAATTCAATCCCTTAGCCTTCCTTCCCCATTCAAGTTTCCTCCTGCCCCCAATACGTCATGGGGGCAGACACACACACTTGTCCTCCGCGGCCCCACACTTTTCCAGCCCATTCATGGTCTCGCTTTGCAGTGGCAGGAGTAGGACATATCATTAGTAAGCAGACCCAGGTCACATGTGCGTGTGTGTGTGTGTGCGTGTGCGTGTGCGTGTGTGTGTGTGTGTTTGTGTAAGGAGGAAGGGAGGGAGGGAGGGAGGGAGGGCCAATTCTGCATGACTACATGAAAAGCAGTACAGGAACTGATACCCCCCCCCCCCCCATCAAAGGCAAATGTGTGCAAGAGAGAGAGAGGGAGAGAGACAGTGAGCGAGACATAGAGAGAGAGAGAGTGAGTGAGTGGTGGCAGTTGGGAGAGACTCAACCAGTGTTAGCTGGCTTTCCAATTCCACTCTGGCAGCTCGGTCATGGGACTGAAACTCCATCCGCTCCCTGGAAAGTGGAGCATGAACAGTCTGTTTCCAGGCATTTGGTCGCACACATCACAGAGACCTCATTTACACTTGGGCTATTTGATCAGCCCAAGGCTCGTGCATTGGCCAAAGTGCAAATGCAGCAAAATGAACTTTGCAGATCTTTTTTTAAGCATGAGGTAAATGCAATCGGTCAAACGGTCAAGTCTGGCTCTAGATACGTAGCTGAATAAACATGCCAATAGCTGTTTACACTTCTTTTAAATACTTTATTGTGTCTGCAGGACAACTTCAGGGTGTCTGATGCCACTCTGTCATGTTTAAACCGGTTACAGCAACATAATTGATTCCCCTCAAGTAATGGGCCCTGGTGAGCATTATAACATTGTGCATATGTTAGTGTTAAAAATTAACAATTGTCCTTTTTACGCCAGCCGACCCATGTCCAAAAAAGTGTCCACCATTTGTCCTCACACACATGAGATCTGGAGCAGAAGTCAAGGCATACTGTACGTACTGTAGCTCAACACCTACACAGCCGACTGTGCGTCTAGCCTCAACGCGCTGTGGCGTAATCTCTCGTGCTCCTGTCGTCATATAATCTAACTTCCCCCCCCCCCTTTCCTAACGATTCAGCCTTGACGTGGAATGCCCGCGGGTCACGGCTGGGGCAGCTTATGCAGGCTGGGGGCAGGTGCTGTGCTGTCACAAGGTAGGTTTTCCACAGCAGCACAAAATGTGCCACTGGGCTAAAAGACATGGCATACAGCACCTCCCCTCCCTCCCTCCCTCCTCCTCTGTCTCTCTTGCCCTGCCTACATTTGGCTCCCCATCTCGGGCTGTGTCACGAGTTGTGTCAGTAGCAGATGCAGTTTGGCCAGAGAGCGAGGGAGAGAGAGAGAGAGAGCGCTCGTCATGGGCAGGGGGCTGAGAATCTTCCATTAAGGTTCACACCACAGTATGCAGCACATGATCCCAGAGTCAGAGTGGGAGAGGGGGAATGACTCAACACACCAAGCACATTCACTGCCAGATAAGGAAAAGCCACACACTGTATTGTACTTACACCTCAGCAGGGTGATATTTCTACCCCCCACCCCCATGAGAAAGACAAGTGCAACTGTTTTCTACCAGTAACTTCAATTATTTATTTATTCTTTGCACATGCTGACCAGTCAAACACTTGTGTAAACATGCTGCCAGACATTTAACTTATTTTCTACAATACTTTATAAAAACTGCATTTTAACGTAATTTTGGACTATCATTTTAGGGAAAACATTGAACTATGCGACTAAAAGAGTACCAACAATTCTAAGAAAACAAAGCCATTTACAAAGGTGAGGTGATATGACAAAAAAAATATATTAAAGCTGGGGTGGAGGATTTGGGGAGAAAATAGCAGTTGGGATAGAGATTCGAATCCAAATACCTCAACCTCTCCTGAGGTAGCTCATTGTTCTCTTTGGTCCGCTCATTGTTCTCTTTGGTCCCTCCCCTATGGTCCCTCCCTGACATGCTCTACACCAACAAAGTCGTGCCAAAGTGAATGGACAGTCCCAACAGCCAATAAGAACAGAGAATTCGGAGCCTCGCTCTGATTGGTCAAAGTGTACTTTGACCAATCAGAAATCATATACCCCAGCTTTAAGCAAGTATTGACTAAATAGAAAAAAAAACAAGAAAGTCACAGCATCAAATTAAAAGATAATGAAGTATTTATACTAAATGAATAATAAATAAATATATCCAGATAAAGATTTTTGGTGGCTGAATAACCAAAGATTGTTTAAACACTGGCTAACTGGAGCTCACATCTTTTTAAACTTTTTTTTTGGGGTGCTCCCCTTCACCCTACTTATATCACCATCATCTTTTAGCCCGTGATCAAATTGAGGTCAAGGGGTTGGTTTGAGTTATATATTATGAACAATCTTTGACAACATATCCTAGTTGCATAAGCAACAGTGCCACTGCTGACAGTGACAGTCAGTAACTTGCAGGCCGCCCCACACTGACAATACATAGCTCCTGCTGTGAGTGGCCGTCTCAGTGTCAGCTGTCACTGATGTGAAGCTAGAGGCTCACTGGAGCATTTTGACCTTTCGCTAACTTTGATGTCATCCACTGGCTCATTTACGTTAGCACGCCGGCTGCTCTCTGGGAGACTGGTATGTGTCACGAGCACGCATTAAGCACTTAGTAGTACATTTGTTTTCAGTGTCTCTGCTTTTCAAACAATATTAAAAATCACATCCCCGGTCGTTTGGTTTAATCAATTGCACTTGAGGTAAATTAAAAGACTGCTCGCACTCGCAGTGAACCTGCAATCTTCAAATATCAAAATGAAACACACTCCATAAACTGCAGGCATGGAAAACAAACACCCCCTTTTCATTCATCCACTTGATTCTTCCCACTACTCCTCATCACTCTTCAAAGGCGAAGGTTGCCTCTCACAGCTCCGGGGTGTGCTTGCTTGTTCTCCGGCGTGTGTGTGTGTGTGTGTGTGTTTGCGTGTGTGCGCGCCTCGGCTCGTTACTGAGCTTCACAGACAGTATAATTTCAGCATGACACTGCCTCGAATGTGCCGCTGTCAAGCCGCGGCGCGACAGAGGGATGCAGGCTCAAAAATGTCACTTTCATTCTGGTGCGAGATGAGAGGGAGGGAGGGGAGAGAGAGATAGAGGGATAGAGAGAGAGAGAGAGAGAGATAGAGGGAGAGAGAGAGAGAGAGAGAGAGAGAGAGAAAGAGAGAGGCGGCTGGAAGAGGCCTTGGAACAACTGTTTAAATCATGACAGGAGAAATAGCCACAGCCCAGAGAGGTTTAGGTACTCTGGTGCAAAGGGTGTGCTTGTCTGTGGGATCCTGTGTACATGTTTAATACAACTTCACTTCACATAGTAGCAGGTTCAGGCAACTGTTTTACATTCAAAAACAGTGTGCACGCTTGTCTGATAATGCACACAATAAATGAAAAGTGTGTGAGTTATCCAAAGGGCTCAGGTTTCATGTAAAACATTGGCAGCGGGGTACTTTATTTGGGAGCTCCAGGATGTCAACAACTTTATTTCATGCATTCTATTGAACTTTTATGCACCAATATGTGCCTTCTTGTTTTTATTCTTTTTATATTAAGTTATGGTGAAGATGTATTATATTTTGTAAAGGAAAAGACAACATTCAGATGGCAAGTGACACAAATACAATGGAATATAATGCAGTAGGCTACGGCTCTCGGGCATTCTGTTTAGCTTTCACATATTTATTCTCCTGTAGTGTTCAAAACTTTCTGCACATTCAACACATATCACATGTTTGTGGATGTTTTGTTTTTTTAGTGATCATGTTTAACTCAGCAACCAATCTATTAGAGAATGAGACCTTGGTAAAGCCTTTGGCTCCAAAGTTAAAATCTACAAAAGCAATGATGGATAAAAATCACAAGAAATCCTATCTCCATCTGTAACATAAAGGATTAGACTACCGCTACCCTAACAGTACCCATGTTGTTAAATTAGAATAAGCACTGCGAGACAGTAACTGAGAAAGAAGACTATATTTGTGTCTGTCAGTGTACACTGGGTCTTTAAAATGATCCAAATATCCCTTTTGTCTCTCATCTTTCATAATTTTTTGAGTGGGGAAAAATGGACCTCTGCTAAATATTGAAGGGGGACATATCCCCTGCATCTCCCCTTTTAAATCCACATCTTTGGCATTGTCTGAATTCTGTACTGTGAGCTTGTCCATGAAAAAAGTGTGTAAGAAATGTGTTATTTGTCTCCCATATTATGCGAGTTGTATGAGCCCGCCGCCTTGTGCTCCAGCATATCTGGCCCGGACTACAAAGCCCAGCTCTCTGTTCTTACAGTAGCATGAGCTCCATCGCTGGGCCTTGTCAAACAAAACGGCCCTCCTGGAAGCCTCCTTCTCCTGGGCATGTGAGCCCCCTGTTTCTGGCATCTTTTTCTCTGCAAGCCCCCTGCTAAGCATTAACGGAAGTCCCCTCCGTCCTCGTTTACATTCATTAAAACGGTAGCACCACTAGGTTACACACACACACACACACACACACCCCTGGAGTGCTTGGGAAAGCTCCAGCCAAGCCTGCCGCGGCCGATAAACCCAGGCCCTCCTCTCACTGGCTTTGCTTTTCTTGTCCTCTTTCCCTCTTCCCTCTCTCTCTCAAGTCTGACATGGCGCCCTACAGCACCCCTCTGTGGGCACCGGGCTCTGCTCTTGTTGGCAGGATTCTGTCTCAGTCTTGGTCTTTATACTCTGGCTTTTTTTTTTCTTGTCCCCCACCCCCTGTGCTGTGTGTGTTTTTTTAGTTAAAACGGTTGCAGGTTGTCAATGTTCCAAAAGGGGCAGCGGTAATGAAACTGCATTTGAAGTTGTATTTTTTTTTTTTGCACATTTCAATGGCTTTGGTACACACAGGGCCTGTGCCATTGCAGGTTAAAAAAAAAAAGCACTGAGCACAACTTCATAGGCCAGAAGCAGAAAATAAAAACTATTTTGTCAGTTTAGAATTCCAACGCTGCATCATTTAACAGCGCCTATGGAACAGGAAGCATGCAGGTTTGTCATGTCCTGCCATGTTAGTCTGTTTCAACCCAGTCTCACAGTGAAATGTAAAATAGGTACATTGGTCCACAGCGCAAAATGTAGAGATTTCACAATACAGGCCTTGAAATTGTGAATTACCTACATTTGTTCCCCCTATTCATTTCTAATGGCCAGCGTACATGTCACGTGACTTTCAAATCCTCCCGGCCGAAACGAAACCCAAGCTGTGACCGCCATTGCCCCAGCTTTTATTCTGCAGATTTTTAAGATGTATAAGCTATTAAATGGGTTTTTGATAACATTGTTAGTGAGAAATGTGTGTCTTACTCTCACAATCTTCACTCAGTGAATGTATACGATGTAGTTTGATGGTTATCACGAATATTATTCTGGACATCGCCAAGAAAATGTAGAAATACAACATTTCTTTCAGTTGATATACTGGTTGCTATGCTGTTGCTATGACGCTCCTGGCGCTGCCTTAACCGGAAACAGGAAGCGTTTGAATTATTATTATTTATTTGCTGTAAATGCTTAATTTGTTGTTCTCTCATTTAAAAAACACATGTTTATTACAGAGGAGGGATGACGTCTACAGAGTCGCCTGCTTACAGCTCCCGTGACAGTTATGAACGTTTTATATTTTCTTTGTCACGAGGAAAGCCAATCAAGAGAGCAGAGCTCAGTCATCCTCCACGGTCAGACAGGAAGTGAAGCGAAAAATTACAAAGTAAAATCAGTTTGACACTTCCGGTTTCACCATATGTAATGAATTTAGCTTTCTTGATATGTCATTTAGAGCGATCTGATGATTCTGATCACTCGATATTGCGGACTTTACAGTTAAAATAGCAGGAGAGATCACTTTGCTTGCTTTTTAACCTCTGCATAATCTTGTGGATTAAATTACTTTTTATTTTATTCATTATTTTACATGAAATTACCTTTGAGGGATATCCTTGACACCTATTTTTTTTCTCACCTGCACACTTTGTTACCTTTTACCTTTTACGTTGTATCTTATTTTCTATTGTCTATATCTTTTTAGTTTTTTTATTGTGCAAATAAATTAAATCAAATCAAAAGCATTACACCGGAAACAGGAAGCGTTTTGATGACTTTCGTTTTTTATTTTTATTTTATTCTTTGCTGTAAAAGCTTAATGTAACTGCTAAATTGTGTTCTCTAATTTTTAAAAAACATGTTTATTTAAGAGCAGGGATTACGTCTCCAGAGTTGCCCGCTTACACCTCCCGTGACAGTTAGGAACGTTTTTTTTTTCACGAGCAGCTCCCATGAAGCATGGAAGCGATGCCTATGAGTCCGCCGGTGATGGGCCGCAGTCTTTCAGCTTGTGACGTCATCTGAATGGGCGCATTCCATTTTCATGTCTGCACCAAGCTGAATCAAAAGGCCACTATGTTTGTTTTATAGCCTGATATTGATTTTAATGTAATTTCATGTGGCTGATTATATTTATTATGAAATAAAATATATTAAAAACATATATTATATCAGTTAATAGGCCTATTGAACCAAATCATCCACTAAAGCCCTACTGTGTGTGTGTGTGTGTGTGTGTGTGTGTGTGTGTGTGTGTGTGTGTGTGTGTGTGTGTGTGTGTGTGTGTGTGTGTGTGTGTGTGTGTGTGTGTGTGTGTGTGTTTGAGTGATAGTGTGAGAGAGAGGGAGAGAGAGAGAGAGAGAGAGAGCATGGTCAATCAGACTGAAGACTATGTTAACAGTGAGTGAGTGAGTGAGTGAGTGAGTGAGTGAGTGAGTGAGTGAGTGTGAGTGAGAGAGAGAGAGAAAGCATGGCCAAATTGACTAAAGACTGTTAAGAAATGTTTCATTGCATGCCCCTCATTTAATCCCTGCACTCTCTTCATAGGCCTATTTTAATGAGATATTCAGAATATTCAGCAGTTGAGGGTGGTGCATGCATGGCATGCACCATGCATGGCACAGTTTTGTGCCATGCATGTTGTGGGAGGAAGATGATCGAGATGGTTGTGGATTTTTGGATGAAATGGAGCACTAGGCCGAAAACAATAGGATGCCTGGCTACTTGAATCCTGGGGGAAGAGGATGAGATGGTGGAGGGCTACAGAGACCTGCATTTACTTCTACAACAGACTGCAAATGTAACATGGGGGTTGTGCATGGAGGGACAGAGCAGACTGTACTTCATGAGCAAATCATTATTTACCTATTTGGGCCCATAGTTGGTTGTGGAGAGAATGATAATTCACAAGCTGCTGAAGATAATGGACAGCACTGCTCCTTCAGCTATTCAACCACTACAGAAAGTCATTCCTGCCAACTGCAATACAATCCACAATAACTGCTGCTTCAATGCTACAATTTCCCTATGGCAATAAATAAAGTAGGCCTACATTATCCATCTACAAATCCATCCATCCATGCAGGTATATTTGATTTAGGCCTGTATTTTAGATTATGCATAGCGTTCTGCATTATAATCTCTGAAAGTGACATCCTTTGGATTATTATTTCCAAAAGAAAACAAATGAGCAAACAAAAAGCTTCATTTTCATTATTGGGCTTTAAAAGTGATCAGGGGCCTATTTCAGGTAGCTGGTTTTGAGTCAACCCAGAGTTTGTTCGCTCTGAGTTAGTGGAAACTCAGGGTTTTCCGTTTCAGGTAGCAGGTTCAGCGCAACCGAGAGTCAGTTACTGCGGCAACATACGCCGTGGGTCTAACCTGCTGGATAGGTGGTTAGACCTACCCTGAGTTTGTTTTCACTTTACGCTGCAGCTCCGACTGAAGAAAGAGTGTCACTGTCACACGCGTCCCTGTGCAGTTTGAAGCAAAATCACTCCATAGAAATCTCCATCGGGATGTTTTTATCATTTCCTGATGATTTTACGTTTGACCGATCATTTATCTGATCAGTATTGTTCTCAGTCCGTTCATATAGGCGGCCACCTTACACATCGTCACATGCTCTACATTCAGATTAATAAACCTATTTGTATTGTTTTTAACTGGACTTAATTGTCTTTCACTCCCCATTTTAAAGAAGCGACAGTCTGTTTACTGCACAGTGGGCTATTAGGCTATAGCTTCCCAACATATTATACAGCGAATATAAAACACTGTCAGAAATGCTGTGCCGCGCCAGCTTTATTACTTTACTGCTGATATGCGTAACTTTTTAAAATAGACTATGGCTTCTCATACGGAAGCGAAATGATTGCTCTGTTTTTTTCTGAATTGCCGAGGAGATTAGATCAGAGTTATGTGACAATATCCCCGTTAATTCTTCTCCATAGGCTACCATAAACTCATTCGTTAATATTTCTAACTCCAGTGGGAGTGAGAAGTGGAGAAGTGGGAGGATCACGCATTTGTTTCTTCTGTTTCCATGGTGAATCATGTTATCAGCGATCCATTGACGATGGCTTTTACGCACACGCTCCACCCAGAGTGAACACGCTCAGAGTTGATTGACCCAACGCTGATCCACTGTTCTGAAACCCAAAACCCAGAGTTACTCATCAACCCTGCGCTCTGAGTTGACCAACTCAGAGCGCAGGATTAAACTCAGAGTATGTAAAACCAGCTACCTGAAATAGGGCCCAGAAGATCAAAACCTTGCCATAAGAACACCAACTGAATACATCGCTGGAAAGGTCTTAATGTTGTCAGTGTAAAGATTCTACGACTCTACATTTAAACACACCTACAATTCACCATCATGCTTATTATTTGATTTAATTTATTTGCACAATAAAAAATAGGCCACAGAAAAATAAGATATAAAGTAAAAGGTAAAAGGTAACTTGTGCAGGTGAGAAAAAAAATGGGTGAAGGATATCTCACCTCAAAGGTAATTTAATGTCAAATAATGAATAAAATAAAAATTATACAGAGGTTAAAAAGCAAGGAAAGTGCTTTTTGTTAGCACTTGCTATTTTAAATACTATACATATATTTTGCAGGTTTCATACCCTTCTATTTTAAAACGCTCTATAAGTAGAAGACACCACCACTCAAGGGCATGTCCGTCTAAAGGAAATGCAATGAAGAGAGTAAATCATGATATATATTTCTTCTCTTCTCTCTCTTTATGATGAATGTAAGTTTGATTTAATTTATTTGCGAGATAAAAAAAGGAGGTGTAAGCGGGCAACTCTGGAGACGTAATCCCTGCTCTTAAATAAACATGTTTTTTAAAAATTAGAGAACACAATTTAGCAGTTACATTAAGCTTTTACAGCAAAGAATAAAATAAAAATAAAAAACGAAAGTCATCAAAACGCTTCCTGTTTCCGGTGTAATGCTTTTGATTTGATTTAATTTATTTGCACAATAAAAAAACTAAAAAGATATAGACAATAGAAAATAAGATACAACGTAAAAGGTAAAAGGTAACAAAGTGTGCAGGTGAGAAAAAAAATAGGTGTCAAGGATATCCCTCAAAGGTAATTTCATGTAAAATAATGAATAAAATAAAAAGTAATTTAATCCACAAGATTATGCAGAGGTTAAAAAGCAAGCAAAGTGATCTCTCCTGCTATTTTAACTGTAAAGTCCGCAATATCGAGTGATCAGAATCATCAGATCGCTCTAAATGACATATCAAGAAAGCTAAATTCATTACATATGGTGAAACCGGAAGTGTCAAACTGATTTTACTTTGTAATTTTTCGCTTCACTTCCTGTCTGACCGTGGAGGATGACTGAGCTCTGCTCTCTTGATTGGCTTTCCTCGTGACAAAGAAAATATAAAACGTTCATAACTGTCACGGGAGCTGTAAGCAGGCGACTCTGTAGACGTCATCCCTCCTCTGTAATAAACATGTGTTTTTTAAATGAGAGAACAACAAATTAAGCATTTACAGCAAATAAATAATAATAATTCAAACGCTTCCTGTTTCCGGTTAAGGCAGCGCCAGGAGCGTCATAGCAACAGCATAGCAACCAGTATATCAACTGAAAGAAATGTTGTATTTCTACATTTTCTTGGCGATGTCCAGAATAATATTCGTGATAACCATCAAACTACACCGTATACATTCACTGAGTGAAGATTGTGAGAGTAAGACACACATTTCTCACTAACAATGTTATCAAAAACCCATTTAATAGCTTATACATCTTAAAAATCTGCAGAATAAAAGCTGGGGCAATGGCGGTCACAGCTTGGGTTTCGTTTCGGCCGGGAGGATTTGAAAGTCACGTGACATGTACGCTGGCCATTAGAAATGAATAGGGGGAACAAATGTAGGTAATTCACAATTTCAAGGCCTGTATTGTGAAATCTCTACATTTTGCGCTGTGGACCAATGTACCTATTTTACATTTCACTGTGAGACTGGGTTGTCTGTTTTGAGTATTTACCCAACTGTGGGAGGGATCTAAAAGGTGGACGGTAAGGTTTTTGTGGTGGGATTAAAGAAAAAGTAAGCACCTCATGTAAACTTCTTTCTAAGGCCTTGTCCACACATACACAGGTAAGCATATCGCAAACACTTCAACAGATAATGCCATAGGTGTGGAAAAAAACCTTATTATGTTTGGACTCATTAACGGACATGTTGCCGTTATGAAAGACAACTGTCTCACATCTTTTCCCACCACCTTTCAGTGCCAGAGCACGGTTTTCAAAATGTTAGGTCTAGGGGTTTGTGACGCAGTGGTTGCTCGGCGGTTGGGGAACAGCGGTTACCTTCTTGCTCTCATTTCGCGCCTGGCTGACCAAGATTCTTCATTGTCAACATGCTAACCCTGGGCTCAACCACCATTATTAAAAACACAAGAGATGACAAACATGTGCTTGGCACAACGCACACCAACAGAAACACAATGACCTCTGATGTGGTTAGTAGGGCGGGGAGGGAGGGGGGCTGCATTTGGAGCTTTAAGATGAACGTTGAGGCTGCCATGACAGGTAACATGTCAGCTCTACTCAGCTCTTAAGAGTCTTTAATGCCAGGGAACATGCTAAATGAAACTGACTGATCACTAGCATCACTAGCTCTCAACTCCCCCCTGTGCCTCGATTGTGTCTTTGGGGTTGTGATGTTGTAACAAGTGTGTGTGTGTGTGTGTGTGTGTGTGTGTGTGTGTGTGTGTGTGTGTGTGTGTGTGTGTGTGTGTGTGTGTGTGTGTGTGTGTGTGTGTGTGTGTGTGTGTGTTGTGTGTGTTGTGTGTATGCGAGTGTGTGTGTATGTGAGAGATAGAGTCTTAATTACAAACAGCGAGTAGGGATAAGGACAGGGATTAGGTCAACCGGAGCACGGAAAGAGGGGTAAATAAACTGCTGGTAAAATAGGATAAACTATTAAACTAATGGATGTTATCATGAAACTGTTGGCATTCATTTACTGGCATTCAAATATTTCTTGTATTTAATTTTTTTCAGAAATGTTTTAGTATATATGCAAATTTGGCAATGTCTCATTAATAATGCCTACATGTACATCTCTTTTAAGAAAGCAAAACTATTGTTGCAATTATATCTTTACAACATATCAGTGTCCAATGTTTTACAGAACAGCATTTTGATACAGCCTTTTTTCCCTTTATACATTATTGTACAGGTTATTGTTATGTTACTAATAGGAAAATGTATCATAAATCAGAGAGTTAACAACATTTGAACAACCTTCAGAATGAATGCTATGAACGATTATGGAATGTTTAGTTGATGTAAGTGCTTGAGAAGTTGAGGTTTTTGTTGAGATAAGGGCAGTTAAAGATTGTTGTATAGGATAAATATACAGACGCAAACAGACAAGATTTAGTCAAATAAACGCATAAATGTACGTTTTGGACCTTATGGAAGATAAATAGCCAAAGAAAATCTCAAAATTGTCCAAAGAATGTATTTGCCTGTAGTGTCTCAGCTTAATTAGCATTGTTGGTGGAGGGAGGCACATGTGAGTGTTAACCCCCCGAAGAACTAAGGCTAGCTGTCATTAGCATTCATATAACGAGAGCTAACAGTGCAAGCAGGGGCCATTTCGGTGGCAATTACTTTGGCCGGGGCTGGTGCCGACATGCTGGGACACTACACATAAAGACGGTCACTGGTACTGCAGGGGCCAACACAGGCCAAGGGGAGTGAGTGATTGAGGAAAAGCTACTGGATATTCACTCCAACCAGCCTTAGCATGTCATTAACTTCCTGCCCATCCCCCCTGACTGGACATTATGGGCTTATCACATCGAGCAAAAGGGAATAATTACCCAAATACTATCCGGCGCAGCCATCTTTAATCAGAGGAGTGTGTAATTACTGCCACACAAATGACTTCACTTCATTACGAGGCTGCCCGTAACATGTCCAACGATGGATGGTTCATCATTCTGGAGTGTATTATTTACCAAACGCTACACAGCAAACCAGGGACGGATAAATACACAATTGTCATTAAGGACGGGATAGAGGAAAAATGAATGCGGTGCGGTCAGACAAGCATTTTTCAGAGACGCCCATTAAAAGCCTTAAGTGTTGAGAGACATTAGAGGGCAAGTGAGACGATAGAGTAACCCCCACCCTCCCTCCCCCCCGGGCGGGCGACTTGACGGAATGTTTTAAAAAGGCCCTCCACTTGTTCTCAGAACAATTCTAATTCCCGCCTATAGATGTATATTTTGCATTCATTTTTTTCTGACATGCTGAAAAAATGTGTTTATGGCGAGGGCTTTATTTCTTCTTCTCCCAGCAAACCACCCTCTCCGTCAAGCATTTTTTTTTTCAATGCTTGTTTTTGTTTTTGTGTGTTCCTTTAAGTAAAACACGTGATGTGTATTTTCCTGAGGTCCAGTGGCGCACTAATCTTCTGGAGCCAGATGTGTGCTGGTGAAAAAGGCACAAGCCACAAAAGCCCTCCACCACTAGAACCACGTCTCTCTGCATCGCCTCCTGGCCAGATATGATGCTGCCTCCCTGGGGGCATTAGCGGAGAAGCTTTTGCCGGGGCTCCAAAATAGAACCATGGCCCTGCTCTGGAGACAGCCAGCATAATGGAACCAGAGTGAGGGGATGGAGGACCAGTCCAACTTGAGGGTCTATCAGGCGAAACCACCGCCACATACCATACATGTGTGTTCTTAAATGATAACGTCAACCAAAATTGTTTATGTACTATAGTGACAAGAGAGAAGCTGAGCCTCCTCTTACTAGCCCGTGTTATACAGTATTCAGCAGTATCTTGATCAACTGTTCTCTACCTTATCACTATAGGAAATGTGTGAAAGCCCCATTACTTCTAAATCAAAGCTAACTAACCATAAAATAAGACTCTTTATCAGTGTATCAGGAAAAAAAATGGAAATGAAGGAAAGCACTCACAAATCATATCAGCAACAGGAGTATTTTTTCCCCCAACTTTTTGGGGTCTTCGTTACAGTTTACAATGATGCATTTTTTCTGAACTTCTTTTTTCATCCCCCAGTGATTACTACGCCTGGATGAACCAATCCATCACAGCAGCATGAGGCAATTTTTTGGGGAAAAACTACTATGCTGAACTGCATCTGGATCTGCATCCACTCTGAAGCACTTAATGTCTGTGAGTTTTTTTTTTTGGAAGGCTGGGAAAAGCTAGGCAACAACAACAACAACAGGCACCGGCAGTACAGCAGCAGCGTTTCTATCCCGATTGAGTGGCGGTAATTGTCGAGTTGTCAAGGCGGGCTTTTGTGGGCTGCAGACAGAGCTGGCAAGAGCCCATCAGTAGAAAATTACAGAGCCAAAAGAACAATCAGCTTCTCTTCTGTTACTTAAAGAGAAAAGAGTTGCCCCCCAACAACAACGGGGGATCCAAATGGAGATGAAACCAGACCCCCCCCCAAAAAAAGGATACTGTTTACCTCACCGTGTCATTGTCTCAAAAAAAAGGGAAATGTCAACCAGATCCCAAAAGGAAAAAGAAAGAAAGAACCAAAGAAAGAACGAAAGAAAAAAGGAGAAAGGGAGAAAATCAACTATGGGCCGCCATTGCACATTTCTCAAACATCTGACAACAAATCATTATGCCGCCACTGCAATTGATTAACAGTCACCTGGTAATTGATATCAACAATGGGAGGGTTTGTTTTTATTTTCAAGGCACTCACAGGCGGGCTGGGGCTACCTTGTTGCCATGAAAACATAAGAAAAGGCTTTTTTTTTTTTACTGCCACTTGTCTTTAAGGCAACTGGCTCAATTGATCAACTATAGTGTTCAGGACAATGGAATTAAAGTCATACAACTGTTCAAACAAGATCACAATTTGATGGCCTGAAGTTGTTGTAACCCAATCACATGCTGTTTGGACCCCCGACTGGCCACCTCAGTTAACTGCTAGTATCACTTAAAATGTATTTGTATCAATTGAGTCCCTGTTTAACTGTTATTTATATATAAGATGACTATGATTAAAAGGTGCTCCGAGGAACTTTCAGTTCGAGTACATTCTTGCTCCATTAGAATACATTCATTCTTCCTTTGGACAAAAGCGGTAGTGTTGTTACTACGCCAGCTGTTGTTCCTGGGTGAGCGTACCCATGACAAAGGCATTAAGATAAACAATATAAAAATTGCATTCTTTGCACTGATGGTCTCGTTTGCTGTTACATGTCATTTATGATCATCAGAGGATACATTTGACTATTTCGGATTTTTTTTTAAAGTTCCTCGTAGCACCTTTAAGTTGCACCGTGTCGAAAGATTAAAACCCTAATGCGGATCAGTTGTTTTATATAAATATATAAAAGCACCCCTCTTGATGATTCCGAACACTACCTGTACTGATTACAATAAATCCCTCTTGAATCAATTTTGAGTAGCACAGCAGATTGAGTTAAATGAGTCTGTCTGTCGGGCTGTAATGACAGGTAGATCACAATGTTCCCTGAGTGAACACTGTTCGAGATGACACAAGGGTTTGGCATAACTGACAAAGGCCAGCTTGCTTGTCTGGCCTTGATCTTTTGTGCATGTTTAGCCGCTCTGTGCATTCATACAGGGTCATCCCCGCGTGAACAAAACCAGAGTTAACATATAGGAGGGATCATGCTGACATTTTATTGTTTTTTGTCACCACCTGCTTTAGGGCTACAAATCCATAGTGGTGTGCACATGTAAAACCCCCTCTCCTCCCCCCTACTAAATGCACACAAGACACATTGTCTGAATCAATAGCCTTAAACAAATCTTTAATCTGTAATTACCAGTCAACAACACCCGGCAAATAATAATCTGAAACGCAAACACCCATCTGTATATGAAGTGGCCTGCCTCTCTTGACATCTGGCTCTCAATGAATTACAGTGTGCCCCCCCATGCAGAGCAGTGTGCAGGGGACCAGCTTCGGAATTGCACAAGCTGGACAACAGCCTTGACAGATTCGTCTGTACTTTCAGTATGTTCTACAGCCTTGCTCCTGGGGCATATGTATGGCAGCTATCCATAGCAGGGAGTGTCCTCAAATGGAGTCCACCATGGGGGCTGAGCAAATAATACTTGCCCTGATGCTCATACATATGGCGTTCTGATTTTTTTTTTCTAGGGCAGGAAATAGGCTACAGTGAGAGGCAGTAAAAAATAAAAAATAAATAAAGTTATGCAAATAATTGTATGTTTTTTAAACAGAGCACTTGCTCAAGTGTGTAGCTGATTTTGTGAACGTGTGTGTGTGTGTGTGTGTGTGTGTGTGTGTGTGTGTGTGCACCAGTTCGGAGGAACAGTGAGTCACTGGTGTTAAAGTAAGGTCTTCATCATTTTTTTGCATAATTTTATGCCGCGTTGGCAGTGGCGGTTTGTGCTTTTCCGTTTCTGAATTTTATGCTGCCAACCCAATACAATGCAAGGTGAATGTAATTTTATTTGTGGCGCTTAACGCATTACAAATCATTTTCAAAAAGATCCACAGAGCACAGAGTCAGCAGTTTTCCTTAGGGACTATTTCTTTGGTAGGTTTTAGTTCCTGAAAAAAATGTCAGACTACAGTTAAAGGAATTTAACAAAGGCATCAGAGGAAGAAGGGGTATTAAGTGGACAGCATACTCCAGCTCTCGACATGAGCTGCTAGCTATAGAGTGAAAAGCCAAACGGCCATCAAGCGCTACCCATAAAGTCAACCCCCTCACTCCATCCTGCTATCCCATCATCCCCCTGATGGACACTCAAACCTAGCGGTAACCCCACCTCCCCCACTCTCACGCCCTGTCAAGCTCAGAAGCAATCTTTGTACGGACGGCATTACTTTCACCGGGGCGTTAGTAAAACCGGGGGCATTTGAACCAAGATGGGGGGACAATACTGTCTTCTGTTGCTAGGGAACTAAGTGACTCGAAATCTGTGCGTATTTGTCATCACAACCCTCTCCTAGCAAAGGAATATGAGGCTGCCACTTGAGGAAGAAACATCAAAGGGCAAAGAAATTTAGCCTGGATGTGAAGCAAGAGGAAACATCAGTTTCCTCCAATTGGCAATGCCTTGATAGTGGAAAAAAGATGAATGGAAGGAGTGAGAGAGAGAGAAAGGGGGGAGATGAAGACAGAATGAGAGAGTGCTCTGGGCCATGTTTGAGCGTGAAGAGGCATCCCATTTTACATGCCTGGCTTATCGGTAGCGGAGGTATGCCTGTGCACAATGTTTGGGTATGTATATTTTGATTCAAGGCGAGAGACGCCAGTGAATAGGGTAAAAAACGTTTACTTATAGATATCATCATCATCATGAAACTTTGCCAGTTGAAAACCAATGCCTCCTCCCCCCCCCTGAAAATTTGACTGTGTATTAGGGATGTAAGTGCTTTAGCAGTTAAGAGAGTATTGAAAAAAACAAATGTTGAGAGAACAGCCGTTACAAATGGTTATATAGGGGAAATATACAGATGCAAAGACAAAAGGTTCAGTCAAGTGAACAAAAAAAAGTGTACATTTTGGACCTTTTATTTAAACTAGTACGAGAGAAGACACGTTATGGAAGCAAAACAGCCCAAAATCTCAAGATTGACCAGTGCTTGAAAAATAACTTTTTTTGCCTGCCATTGTGCTGCTCCATGTGCGCGCACTCACACTTTATGTGACCTTACTGCACCCGTTTGATGACATCCAGACTGTTGCTTGTGCACCAGTCCTTTTGCTTGTGTGTGTCACATCAAGTGCACAATGTGTTGTTCATTGGGAGCAACATGTCAAAAGGGTTTAATGCCAATATCTGGCTTCCTTCTACCGCTGGTGCTGAAAATCAATACACCTGCGTTCTCCTTTGAGAGTGTCTGGAGCAAAAACAACACAAACACACAGTCATGCACACACAATCTCTCTCACACACACACACACACACACACACACACACACACACACACACACACACACACACACACACACACACACACACACACACACACACACACCTCTGCTAGAATGCAGTTTTCCCCAGGACATTGTGTCGCCCCAGGGCTAAGCTACACCTGTCCACATTGACTTAGGTTGCTGCTAATATGTTTGATCAGAGTGACAGGGTCCTCACCTCACAACGCTTACAGTTTTTCTGTGGTGGGGACAAAAAACCTTCAATTCTTGGGTTTTTACTGCAGTTTTTTTTCTGGGATTTTATCGTGTCAGTGTTTTTGCCGGACTAAAGGCATACAATCCCCATAAGCATTTGGTTGGAGAGACATACTGTACATTATATTAGCATGAGGCCTTCTGGGCCAATCACACTCAAGGGGACCAGACAGCGCTGATGTGGTCAGAGGTTGGAATTTTAAATGCCTCAATAACAGTAATGGAGACTTCAAAAAATTCACTTAGCCTACTACCAAAATACATATTGAGTCCCTATTTGTGGTCAGACAATTGTTAAACGCACATGTCCATGTATAAGTGGCTGTCAGGCTTTACTCCAGTCAAATGTCCAGACCACAGGAAGACATGCAGTCTAATGGCGGTCTAATTGTCAACCGGAATTATCTTGAAATTCTTTTTTTCTGTGTTTTTTTCGACTGCACTCTTTTTTTTTTGTTCCCAGGGCTTAGCGCTGTCTCGCTCGATCAACCCAAAGATTTATCACGTCAGGCTAAAATGCAAACAATCGCTGTGTGGTCATCCTACTTTAAGTGCTTCTAATTGCCTCTTTAAAATCCCAACCAACAAGCTATTAAACGTCCACATTCTATTTTTATTTATTTATTTATTTTACATTTTCTCCCACGTGCGCTTCCCCTATCTGGAAACACTAGCGAGCGATTAGTCCGAGTGACTTTATTCATTAGGGGCTCGGCTACTAATGATTATTAAACTGCACACAAGTCAGAAAGTAACCGCAGGGCTGCTGCACGGTGTGGCAGAGAGAGAGTGAGAAACGAAAGAGGAGAAGAAGGGACAAGGGGAAAGAAGGACAGGGGGATGCTGGAAGGAGAGAGACAATAGGATGAGAGTGTGGGAGAGATGATGGGGATTAGGAGAGAACTGGGGCAGGACAATCCTGGAAAGTAAGTTGGAAAAAGTTGGATTTATTGTCAGAGACAAATTGAGACTCACACATCCCAACCAAACTGAAGTGGTTTCAGATGAGGCCCGAATTGTCCACTAAAGTAATAAGGAAACATCATTTGCATTATGGCACATGGATAATCAACCCTTTAAAAATCAGTCATGTATAACATTCTGAACACAGGCTGGTAGTTGTAATAATAACAATGGTTCGTGTACTGAGGTACAAGAAATATTCTGATTAGCGGCTTGGTATCTTTTTTCTTTCTAGGCCAATATTATCACACATTTTTTTTCTTATTATTTTATTAAAATAATATTTCTGTTTCATTATGTCATTTATTATTATTTTTATTTAGTATTTATTTTCCTTCCTTAATAGTTTTTCCTAATCCATCATATGCAGTAAATCACAGTCACAGCTCCAAAACATGTGTACAGTACAATATAGAACAATAAACGACAGATTGCAGACGTAACTATGAAAGCTTGCAACAAAAACGCACACACACACACACACACACACACACACACACACACACACACACACACACACACACACACACACACACACACACACACACACACACACACACACACACACACACACACACACACACACACACACACACACACACACACACACACACACACAGTAAATATTCTCAGGTGCCTGGCAAATGTGTACACACCTGGAATGAGTCTCTGGCCCTGCAGTGAACACATGCATAGACTTTACCATGTACCCTCTTGCTCTCTCGCTGTCGTCAATCCACACCTGATGTTATCTCAAAGGGAGATTTATGCACTCGCCAGAGTGAATTTATGAGAGACAGCATACCCCAGTCAGAGGGACGCAGGCTAAGAAATTGCTTTGTCGAGAAAAAAAGAGAGAGGGGGGGAGGGGGCAGATTTGAAAGATTTATTTCCATCTACACCAAGGATGCATGATATGTTCAATCTGTTTATTTGAGTGAAACAATAATTTCAGGGAGGGACGACTACGAGATGCGATAAGGCTGAATTGTGTTTAGCAGCAGCACCAGCCACCCCGCAAAAACCTGGTCTGCAGTGGGGGCCTGCGTTTGTTTCCTGTAAATCTATTTGGTTGTCATTGTGTTTTGTTTGTGGCGACCGGAGGAGGGGGGGTTGGGGTGTGTGTGTGTGTGTGGGGGGGGGGCAGTGTTTGGGCGATGCATCATTTTCTGCCTTCTGTTTGTTTTGCTTTTTTATTGATAGATTGATTGTTACCTTGGACATGAGTGTTGTGATGGAGGATCTCGGAACGAAAAGACAAGTGGCAACTCTCGAGCCCGTCACCCGCACTAGTCGGACCGCCGAGCTCATAAAACATGATCAATATTACCCCCCCACCCGCTCCCTCCATTCATCTATTCATTTCTTTCACTCGCTCGCTATAGTTGTGTTGCTGAGAAAAAAAACCTGCCGTCAACCACGCAGACGGTGCTGCTGTCTCATACAATACCGCAATAATTGAAAGACATTTTTCCTTTATATCTTCCTTCGTTCTGTATGAACAAGTAAAAATGTGATATGAAATACAGTACAAACATTGTGGCTAATAGAGAGAAAACAGGAGTGCATATTGCCGCACTACATGTCCGAGGAAAGAAAAGGTCAGGGTTTTGATTGAGTAGCCGGCCGCCGCTCAAACAAAGCCCCAGTCTCAGAGGGTGCAGAGGACGGGCACAAAGTTAGCAGCATCGCAGCCCCCCTGGGTGCTTACACATGCCTCTACACTTCCATCTTCTATAGGAAAAAGGATGGGCTGAGGGCACACAAAGGAGTAAAGGGACAATCTTGCTGTACCGTCATGGACAGGTCAGGCAAATGCAATAAAGAAAATTGTTACGTTACGTTTTGTTCCACATTTCGTAGATTAGTGTGGCTTCAAGATAAGCAAAATGACTTGAAATGACTTAGGAATGATTGCATGTATGTGTACTGATGACTGGTAGCAGCAACACAACACACACATGTGTTAAAGTATTGTGCGACTAGCAGTGGCGACGGCCAAAGCTGACTGATAGCTAGCCTGCGATATCTGTAAGGCAATTCAAAAAACCTAAGCCAAGTCCCTGTAAATCTTACAGCCCTCAGACACACTGCTTTAAGTCAGTCCATTTCAATAGAATCACCAGTGGATTCACTGGATGAAAAGGGAAATACATTCAAGCCTGCTTTCAACTGTGGTAAACTCTGACTATGGAACTGTGCCATTGACCACAGTTTTGACATAATGATCTATGAGGGATTACAGAGATGCACTGGTCCACAGAAGAGATGCAGTGTTATGTATTGTAGATAGTTGTTGCACAGAAAATGTATGATACAATTCAATTCCCTCACCGATACATTTTGTGTTTTAACGCTTTTTTTACTTTAATGGAACCATATATTGTATATACCAGTAACAGTCCCAGTTGTAGCATACAGCATGCATTGCAAATCAACATACTTGTTATGATCAGGTGCAGTACGCAGACCAGTAAAGAGATTGTGTCCTGGACTATGTCCCATCTGTGTGTGTCAGATTGGTCTTGTGTCATGTGAACATCATGGGTAAGTAGGCACTATACAGTATGTCACAGTAAGAGGGAATACTGGTCTACCATGGGGAATTGCTCTCCCCAGTGGTGGAGCATTGGATATTATGGCAGGGCAATGATGGGCACATGGGTGACAAAATGTGAGACAAGGAATTCTTCTGGGAACAAAAAGTGTCATGCCTCACATGCCTCCGCCAATTAAAGTGTCTGCACTCAAAGCAGAATTATAGCGTAGTTAAGCAAGATGAGTTGCAAAGTTTAAGATGGCTTCCTTTCAGACATAAAAAGGAAGAGAAATACAAGGTGCTTATTCACTGAGAAGGTTTAGAGTAGCCCACATCAGATCGAGTGCTGTGTTTATCCGTGTACCACTGAGACTATTTACAGGTAGTATGGGTTCAAACAGCTGGCTGATCACCTGTTATTCACTCACACACTGGTTCCCTCCCTCGCCTTACTTCAGCAGTGGGAGAGAACTTATTTCATTTAATATCAAGCGACAGCAGTTACATCTCATGCTCATTCAGGTTTAAATGTTAAAGCCTTCCTCTGCCAGTAACACTACGTTTATGTCTTGTATTGATTTAATGTCCCCGACGTAATTTCTTGAAGTCAAATTCAATTTTGCATCTTGGTCACTGACTTTAAAAATCTTTTTGAGCTTCGATTAGATATTTATGAATGGACCCACGCGTTTAAAAAGGCTTGAGCTGCGTTTGATTTATGTCAGCAGTACACTGTTCCAAGTCCTAAGGCCTGCCAGAACGCTCCGTTTTTATTTTTTCATATATTTCTACCCCATTTTTTCCTCTTGCCTTTAGTATGTACTGTTAGTCAAATCTGGGCTTAGATCTTCTGTGTGTGTGTGTGTGTGTGTGTGTGGGGTGGGGGGGGACTGTGCAGATGTCATGTTTTTATCTGGATAGACATTCCCTTTGGTGCAACCACTGAACCGCCGCAAGCAGTGGATTTGGACTGGCTGAGGTTAGAAAAAAAGTGGAAAAAAAAGCCAGGGCTGGTAGTAGTATTCCCTGCTTGCCGCTTGTTCAGTGCACTAATCTCCCGGTCGGGTCAGTGCAACGAACAATTAAATGAGGAGAGCTGCGCGGTTCCCTCTCCCGGACCCTAGGGCCTTGTCGCATGGGCGGGAGGGTTAGCCCGACACCACTGGTGGGAGAAGATGCATCATTAATGAATCAGGAAGTGGAGACCTGGAGCTTGTCGGCACCCCCAGTAAACTCTATTAGACCACACCCCATTGCCTTCCACTAATGAATAATGTATGATGCCCTGCTGGTTCCAGGTGTGACTTGACACAGCAGTTAAAAAAAGAAAAAAGAAGAAAAAAAGAAGAGTATATGAATATTCAGTGGCGGATGGTAATGAAATCAAAGTGTTCAGTATGGGAGTCCGTTTTTTAGATTGAGTCTATATCTGCCGTAGCGGAACTGGTAGACTGTGCTGATGGAGAGAAATGAGAGACTTTATATGCACTGACAGGGCTGAAATTTCTCCGCCCTGCACTTTTTAATGGTTTGTCTGACAGCAGATGGAGATGTCACTGTGTGTGCACTGATGGAGGCCATTTTTGTTTTGGCGAAAGCGGCCGGGTGATTTGTTTGCCCGGGGAGAAGACACTGATGAGCAGGAGGACAGAGAAATGACCCATCGGTCAACACTAAACAGACTTCATTCGGTTGCTCCAACAGAGGGCTACACAATTGCACTGTCAGGGAAGGTATTGTTTGTTGAAGGCATGGGCCACTCAGTATGTACAAGGTTTCATATAATCCACTTAAGACTGGAACTGAGAGAGATGGCTGCTTGATTCAACACTGTCAAATCTCTGTGCCTCAAAAAAATGAATATTTTTGATAAGTTTGTCTTAAACTGAAGAAGAAGACTCTACTAAATATTCCCTACAACATTCTTCCGTTTCACTTCTCCGTGCTCCACCACTCTCACTAGCGACGAGCATTCCGCAGTGTGGCATTTACAGGGTCTTATCCAGTAGCAGAAAATACAACAGACAGAAAAGCCTGTGAACAAGAAAAGTGCAAGCCGTCATAGACAAACGACCAAGCCTTCCGAAGGTTAATGCCCACCATGTGTGGACCAGGGGGCCGCAGGAGGGCCAACGCGGCTGCAGAAAAAGCACGTCCCAGACACCCCGGCAGGCGCAAGGGGCTCTAGCCGCTGATTAATGCCATACTTTGGCTAATTACCTCCTCAGCGGACGTTAGCTTTAATGACACGAGTCATCAGAAAACGTCAGTGTGGATGGATGACCGGTTGGGGAATGGGGGGTGCGGGGCTTTGAAAGTAGAGGCAAAGCAGGAGAGATATCAGCGCAGCCGAGCGTCAGAGAGAGCCAACGACTGCGCCTTCCCACCCCATTAGGTCGATTTCCAGCACAGCCGCCACTGTGCCGTCCATATCTGAATAATAACTGCCGCTTAGTCGCAACCCTACCAACCCTGCTGCCCCCTTCCCCTCACTCCACCAGACCAGCATGGACTGGCTCCATTTGGTACCCTGTGACGCCATCAGCCAAACTCTAATTTACAGAGAAATAAATGGTCCTCCGTAATAACAAGGGCCTGAATGCCCTAATCTCAATGAATCTGATCTCTTCCTCCCACCACCACAACACAATTCATTCCAAACGCAAACGACAAGCAGAGAGCCAAGGAGTGGACAATGTCTTCAGCTGTTTGTCCTGCCCAGCTGATGAGTTAGAAGTGCCCCGATTGGCTGCGTGTGCCGTCCTCCCAGTGTGATCATCCAAAGCCCCAGTGGAAAGAAGTGAACTCTGATGGCAAAGCTAATTTGGATATTCTCTCAACCGTGAAATATGGAAAAGAGTTTGCTAAATGAGCAATTAATCCCACGGAGATACCATGTACCTGCAAGAACTTAGATGGAAGAAGGGAAAAGAACAGAGTAGGAAAAGGGATACAATTACCATTTTAACTTTGCTTAATGTTACCGAATATATTTGCAACATTTTAGACTGAGAGAAATCCAACGGCAAAATGAGTTTGTATACAGGCAACACCTTTTGTCATATTTCTGTGAGGTTTGTTTTGCCATTTCCACTTCGAAGGCTATGGCTAATTACTGGTGGATGACTTTAGCCTTTTCATTGTCTGAAGGTCTAATTGTAATGTATTAGTAATGTAATGTATCTAAGGCCGCAGGGCTCTCCTGGAGGTCTTATTTATTTTTGCCATTCATCAGTCTGTTAAATATAGTCAATACCATTGTCAAGGTAAATTACATGGCCCACTATAGAGGCAACTCTCCATGGACGACTGAGGGGCGAAAAGGGACCTTGAGCCGGTGCCAAGAAGTGTTTTCTTAAGTGCGACACTGAAGCTGGTTCAGAGCTGAAAGAAAGCGTTGAAAAGGGGGATGAGATGGAAAGAGGTGGCCCTTGTCTTTTTCACTCTGTCTGAGATGTGAGAGGAAAGGGTTCATCCCAGTGCCACAGACAACAAGTGCCTAGGCTTAAGTGTCTGCCACTGTAAAATGTTGCTGAGAAAATGCTTATCCATCCCTTGTCTTGTGTCTGTCTTAGGGACACGGAGAACAAAAGAAAAGAGCTCTGTGTGTGTCTAGATTTCAGCCCTATCTAGCTCTTGCATAAATATTGATTCACGCCAAGAACTGAATGTCAAGGTAAATGTTTGCCACTTTTCACTCTGTGATTATGTCTTGAGAGGGTACGGACACAGGGGCAGACATACGCATACAGTAATATCTAAATATTAGCCGTCCAAACTACAGCGGGGCCAGTTTTGTCCTTGAAGTCAAGTTGCACTGGCTTTTAAAACTATTCCAATAACAATTTGCACAAGACTGCCTTTGTCTTCTTTATTCAAACAGAAAGGCTCTGTATAATCTCTGACATATCCTCTCCATGTGTGTGTGTGTATGCACCTCATGCACACATGTATGCAGACACACACACACACACACACACACACACACACACACACACACACACACACACACACACACACACACACACACACACACACACACACACACACACACACACACACACACACACACACACACACACACACACACACACACACACACACACACACACACACACACACACACACACACACACACACACACACACACTAATAACTAGCAATCATGATAATCTATAACTGCACTCCAGCCGAGTCCCTGGATAGGCATTACAGTCATGTTGCGGGCCAATAAATAACAGCACAAATAAAGCGCCTGTCCATTCTCGCACCCAGTGTGTATGCAAAATAGGTCAATAACACTATCCTGGAGGTCATTGCCGGACCGTTTGCTCCTTTATCGACTGTACCGCAATCCCAAAGAAATTAGGCTATGTCACAATTCATCGTGGACACAGCCTCTAGGTCTTTGACGAAAAAAAAGGGAGCCTTCTGTGGGGATGACAAAACCTATTTGTCTTACAAGGTTGTGTGTGTGTCTGTTTTATTTCTGCTTCGCCTTCACTGACCTGAATCAAAACAGAAAGAGGCTTTCATGGTGTGTCTTTTATCTTAAGTGTGTGCCTTTTCTTTTGCTTGATAGTGTTAGGATTGCATTTATCTGACTTGATGGTATGGTCTTTATCATTTATTTTTTGCGCCACCCAGAATTAAACCACTGCTTAAGATTACTGGGTATCTGGTTTGATGTAAACCTGTTATCGGTCTAATTCACTTGATTCCTGTTAAATTTGCATCCTGTTATTATATTTCTGCACTTGTAAAGAGATAACACTTTTTCAGAAGACTAGTACTGCACTCAAATACATATATCTAGTCAAATGCATTCATAAAACACTCACAGTTTTAGTGTTATACTAATACAAAAGATACTCTTTGCCCCGGCCCTAACCTGTAGGTATTCTTCTGTCTCACTGATAGTGTACTAGTAGTAGGCTGTATTGTACTGTACAGTCAGTTTGCAACGTCACCATCAGCTCCCTTGCCAAAGGCTGGAATATGGCTTGATGCCCTGTTTCAAAACATGTCCTTTCCTTTCATCCTCCTCCATTCTTAATTGGGAGTGATAGAGGGGGTGAGTGATCCTCAAAGGCAACTGTCAGTGTCCATTTTATAGTCTTTGTCTTGACTACTTAAAATCTCTCAATCAGGACCAAGGCCATTTTAAAGGACTTCTCCAGTTAAAAACTATTCCATCATTCCAAACTTTAACAAAGCCACACCCTGATAACTCTGCACCATGGCATAGGCCTATTTGTGACAGTGTCTATCCGTGTTAATACTTTGGAAAAGGGCAACAAAAATAATTTGCATTTAGCCATATGGTTAAACAAGGAATTTGAAAGGTGCACCATGCAGCAAGACAACTTTCTGAGGATGCTGGTATTTGAGATACGTTTTTCCTTCCGATAAAATGTGGTGTCATATCATCATAGATCCAAACTATGATTAAGCAACCTTTCACACATGTGCAAAAATCAGAGTATGGTCTCAGTGGCAATGAGTGGACCTAACTTATGATTGTTAAACTGTCCGGGGAAGTCAAAGAAGTTGAGTTGAAAAGTTAGATAAAAAAAAAAATCATGTAAATTGGACATGAAAGTATATCGGCCGACGTTTTTTTTTTTTTTTTTTTTTAATTATTATTGTTTTTTTTATTCAATCAATCATGTTGAGTGAGATGCATTGCTGCCCCGGAAGTAGCCTACATGCATAACATTAAAGTTATAGCGACAGTTCCCCCTGACACCAATAGCAGAGTCATTGGTCATCTTTTGACTGTTAACAGTAATTGATAGAATTTATATAGTGCTTTATTGGAGGTCATTCAAAGACACTTAACATCATACATATAGAAAATCATACTTATAGAAAAAGAAAACAAAATATAGACAAATTAAAGATAAGGTTTGGAGTGGAGTCCGGTGTAATTATGCTTTCTTAAAGAGGTGAGTTTTGAGTTGACTTTTGAATGAGCTTATTTAGTCTGAGATGCTGATGTTTGGAGGGAGGGAGTTCCAGAGGGTTGGGTGCAGTTACATAAAATGCTTAATGTCTGAGTTTAAAAATGCGTCATGTCACTTTAGACATATTTGTAACACTTTATTTTTTTTTCGGATAATGCATATTTCAATCAATAAAAAGTTCCTGTACACCTATCGACAGTAAAAAGTATTTATATACATTTAGGGTTCAAAAAAGTAAATTTTTTCAATATTATTTTGGGGATTTAAAAAAATAATAATCTGACGATTTAATCGTTATCGTAATTTTTCTCTGAAAATAATCGGCATCGGCACCCAAAAATCCATATCGGTCGGGCCCTACATGAAAGGCCATGACCACCTTCAAGCCGAAAGGGGATTTTATCTGTAATACTCAAAAAAAGATTGGTTTTAGTTTTGCTATCACAAAATAAAAGTGCCCAAAATTCAAACATGCTATTCAAAACATTTGATTTTCCAGTTGTCCAAATTTGACTAGTTCACAAACGAGCCCTTGTTTCAAAGCCCAACAAAATTAGGACCTGAGAAGTAATCCACCATAGGTTGCATCACTCTTATAGTATACGATTGTATTCTATTCTGCTAGACCCTTCTTGCCTCTGTTAAGTGTCACTGTTGGCAAGTGCAACTGCTGCCACCACTAACCACTAAACCAGTGGCAAACAACGTTAAAGAAAATCTCACGGGCTCGAGACTGGACTGGCGAAGTGTGTCTACGATGTCTGGCGGGTTTTGATACTGTCACAAGACATGTCTGTCCATGGCTTTACCTCCATCCACTGCCTGCCCCCCTCCCCTCATGATGGGCCTGAGTATGAAGCAGCCATCTGTCACTCTGTGCTCATTCCTGCCTGGGTCCTGAGAGCCCTACGCTCGCCTCTCAACCCGCCTCGGCTGTCATGTCGGCAGGCTGACGGCAAAAGTGACGAGCCATACGACAAACGTCCCCCAGCTTGAGTCTGTCAGTTACCCACCCCCCCCCCTCCCCTCCACATTTTTCTGCTCTTCTACTCCTCCCCGCCCTCCACATGCATGATGTACACCAAACACACACACGGATGAGGGACGCATTCAAATGTAATGCACCCGTCTAATGCTTGAAAAATCTGCCACGCGCTAGTATCCGTACAGACAGCCTTCAGAGAGCCACACATTCAATTGATTTTCCTCCATTTTAGTGACCGTGTGACATCCTGACAGGGGGGAAGGAGTGAGCCGAAAAGAACAGAGGAGGGAGAAGATGGAGAGAGACATGCAGAGAGTGGTATTCCCCCGTCTGACCATTATGAGCGGCATGTCAAACCAGGGCGAGAGACAGAGGCCTTGACTTGGGCCGGCCCCACACAGGGAGAGAGGCTCTATACGAGGCAAGGACAAGGCAAGCAGGGGAATAGAGAGAATAAAAGAGGGGGGGCAGTGTTTTAGGGACAAGGAGGGACAGGAAGTATCGAGAAGGAAGGAGAAAACCCCACTGTAAATAACATGACCAGAGGGGAGAAAGAGAAACAAATAATAATAGGCGCACGTAGATTTTGAAGTGTCACCCCTACTTTTCAAAACAAAACCTGCATTCCAAATCGCACTCTTTCTTTTTGCTATTCTACATACTACAGTCTGGCCATAAATGGTACCTAGTTTGCATGCAGTAGGCATTCAATTAGGACATTAGGACGTTTTCTTATGTATTTCATTATAACATCTTGCCTCAAACTTGCCTCTTCCTTATAAGTCCGTCGCATCACGCCCATGAGCGTGTTGGAATAATGAGTTGGGGCAGGTGGAGAAAGGGGGAGTGCTCCTTACAACCTCCCATCGACCGGGTGCACTTGGATTGGTTTCGCCGGCCTCACCTACTTTCCCATCATTCCCTTTGCCCCCCCCCCCTCCTCCTCCCTCCCCGCTCACGCCCCTCCCCGCCCCGCTCGCAGGGGCCAAAGTGATAGACAGTGAGAATCTAGTGATAGCATTTGATTGTCAGCTGAAGTGGCAGTTATAAATTTACTCCAGGATAGCCATTTACTGTGACGGCTCAGAGAGGACTGAGAGAGAGTGTGTGGTGGAAGGAATGGAGAGATGGAGAGATGGAGAGATGGAAGGCAGAGGTGTATCTCTGATCTTTGTCTCCCATCATCCTTTTGTGATCAAAGTGCCTTTTTTGTGGGTGCCACCAACTGATACAAACCCCCATCCAGGCACACAAACCAAACACACAGCATTAAACCTTCAGGACCTACAAATAGCTGCTGTCTCAATTTGGGCAATTCATGGCGGCTAAAGAAAAAAAAATAGATAAAAAATGTCGGTCTTTACACAGGAAAAATAACCTCTGTCGTGTGTTTAGCTTACAGGAGCATCTGTCTTTGTTTACAATACACCCTCCTGATATAAGATGGCGGGGGGGTCACTGGGCTCCCCTTGCCCGTCAACCTGGTGGATTATTCCTTCAATTTGTTAAAAGCCGAAGCCTCAGTGGGACGGTCCAATCACAGGAGAGGGATGGGGTGGGGGGGATGAAGGAGAGCACAGTTGGCATTTACAAATGCTGTTGGTGCAGTGAAATATTGGAGCCATATTTCAACATGTGTGAGGCCCCGAACGAGCGCACACACGCAAGCACACACACGCGCACACAGACACACACAACATTCATTGTCATCAGTCTACAGTAGTCAGGTGCATTTGTGTGTATACAATTGTTTGTCCGTGTGTGTGTGTGTGTGTGTGTGTGTGTGTGTGTGTGTGTGTGTGTGTTTTTGTCGGGAGGTGGGTGGGGGGGCTTGCATGGGTAGGTTTGTGTGCCCCTTTGACACCAGCTTGACAGGCTCCTAATTGCATCCAGAGTCCATGATGTCGCTTTCTCTTCACAGACGCTGGCGCGCGCGCACACACACACACACACACACACGTGATCTGGGATCCTGATGAAGGCTAGGACACGCAGGTATTGACTCGCATTTTATATATATATATTATATATATATTGCAAACCTGTTAATTAATTCTAACCTGTAACATAACTCTCTTCGACTCGGCGTCTAAGAATGTGACACATTTTACTTTGACATCTTGCAGGTGTATTCGGACCCCAGAAGAGAGAGGGAGAGAGAGAGAGAGAGACAGAGAGAGACGCATACACGGCCCAATACTGACATGAGCAGAAGGAATACTAGAAGGGAGAGAAATACTATGGAAAGGCACAGGCTCTAACTAGCAGCAAAACTAAGCAAGAGAAGCTCTGTCTGTGTATGTGAATGTGACAGACAAGTTATAACCTTGTTGTCTCTGAGTTGCCTTTCCACTGCTGTTTTTCCTTGTCATCACCAAAAATAAAATTGATCAAATAAAAGTATTTTCAACACATGTTGTACGCGCAGGAATTTTTAAAGCCATTTGAAATCAGTCAATAGGGACGGAAAAGCTTAAAAATGCATAAATTAAAATATTGACGCAAGACACCAAAACTAGAATTATTCCATGTGCTTCATGGAAAAGCTCAGTTTGGTCTCAGATAACATGTGTGGTGGTGTTGTGAGAGTTGGGGGGTTTATTTATGTATTATATAGGAGGCAAAGTTAAGAAAACCTGAAGCCAAGGCCCACGCATTGTGGTCTGAAAGATATTCAGCATATTGTGTTGGAATATATATATATATGTGTGTATCGTTCTGTTAGAAGTCAGTGTAGGCAGAATGGAGGACAGGAAAAGCCTTCATGGCATTCCTGGCAGGCTCGGGAAAAAATCTGAGGCACAACAAAGACAGGTACAGGCTACAGTGTGAGATACACAGACAATGTAATTACTGGCGTGTTACTGCATAGTACATGAGCCTAACACGCACATTCAACATCCCACACAGACACAAACACACAGACACACACACACACCTTACAATACATTCCAGGCATCTTTGTGCACACCAGGAGACAGAGAGAAAATGTGTTTTTTTTTCTATCTGGAATTGGGCTAACCCTAAAATGACCTGTATACTGTCTGCATCCTTCTCTGAAAGCCAGTAGGTATACGACTGCTATCCAGCCGAATAAATCATTTAATAACTTGTAAAACAAAAGTGGTTATTGGTTTCAACATGAGGATTAGTAATGACAGTGTGGTAGGAACGCTGAGTATACAAAACCTAGAACATGTAACTGTAATAGCAAAGTGCAGTCACCATTACAAAATCAGTTTCTCATTATGCTTGTTGGAGCACACACACAGTGCAAACAGGTAGCAGATTGTGAGGAGATACTCATTGATTTTGACGAAAAGCCGTTCACCAGAATCGCTGACTCCACCTTTAAGATTAGACAACATTTACATAACCTCTAGTCATTTCATCCTTTTAATAAACTACAGCCGAGTAGAGAACTTTGAGGCATTTCGGAGTAACACTATTGGAGCTTGCCGCCGATGCTGTTGTAAAGAATACACACAATTAAGATCTCTGAAGTCTGAACCCTGTTTAAGGCTTAAGTGTGGAATAAATACACCCTTGTTCCCACACCCCTGATTGGCTGAAGAAGAAGACACTTGTTGGGTTTGAGTAATACTGTATGACTGGCTATCTCGTCACTCTATGACTCTTCCTTACAATAAGATATTAGAGATGCATTTGGTTGTTCAGTCTATTTTTAGGCATTTTTTCTCTATTAGACAGATTTGGAGAGACAGAGTTGAAATGGGGCAAAGAGAGAAGCAGAGAACGGACCCGGGTCAGATTTAAACCCGAGTCCAATGTGCCACCAGCGCCACCCCTCCCCCCCTGTTTTTCAATCTATTTTAAAAGCACAATTCAACGGGAACTAAATTAAAACATTTCACGTAAGCCACGTCGGATTTCTCCACATGAGATTGCCTTGTCTTTCCCAGTCCCCCCCCCACCTCCCCACTATGTGTCTGTATGAGGATGGGCTGCTGTGTGCTGGAGGGGGGAGGCAGTTGGTTTAATATGGATTGAGGCTCTGCTGGTGCCTTGCGGGCCCTGCCCACTGTGGGTCTCCCAAACCTCATTGTAATTTCATTAGCTGCCGCGGCGACAATGAACGCCCGTGTCGCATCAACACATCAACCCCCCACCTTACCCCCCCTTGTGCCACCCGAAAGATATACCCACGGGCCATCACGCGTATGCACACAAACAAAAACTGAAAATACTTCCATTTCGGCACGCGGAAACCCCTCTCACTCAAGTCACTCGCTCACATTTTTTTTTTCGCACTCTCTCTCACACATCACCACACTCTTTCCCCCCCCCCAACCCTCCAGAGCTTTTTCCTTCGCACCGGTGGGTCTCTGGTGGGAAGGGGATGGGAGGGGGAGTTGGGGGGGTGAGCAGAAATGTCTTCTTCTGGGGCTTTCCTTTTGGCTCTCCCGTTTTAGAAGTGCAGAGCTGAGGAGGAGGACATAGAGTGCAGACGATCGGATGGGCTTTGATATATGGAAGCAGCTTTGATGGTCGCTCCCCTTCTTCTTCTTCTTCTTCTTCTTCTCACTATAAATAGCTAACTACAGCTTTAGGGGGAAACGTGGAGAGTGCCAAGAGAAGGGGGAGGGAAGAAATATCTCCCCCCCAAGAGATAACATTTGGAGCCCATGGGTACAACACATGCATGTACACAAACAATGCATATTCCAACAATCTCACATGAAAGAAAAAAAGTTCTCACTAGGCACATACATGAAAATATTAACATTTCTGACAAACCGACAAAGAGACAAAGGAGCATGCATGCCATACAGCGCGCAGGTTTAGGTGCCTGTGGCATGTTGCAGAGTGGAAAGGTCAGGCTCCTTATAGCTGCATAGGAGCGACAGGAGTGTGAAAGGAAGGCTAAGTGAGAAACAGCACTTGTACATGCCATACTCATCATCATGCGCAGAGTGTATCGACTAATAGCATGCGAAGGCACATGATTTTCCCATGTCTATAAAAAGGACTGTATTTGTTGCTTGGGATGTTTAACCCATTAACCTTTCACTACTTAATATACTGAAACTGTTGTTAACGGTTCTGTAGGAGTATATGCATACTTAACCTCACTACCAATCACAGCAATTCAAAAGGTTGATTAGTTGATCGTTCGCAAGCAAGCACCAGTTAGAATTGTATTTTTGTGTTCCATCCAAAGATGCTATGCCATACAAAAGATTCAGTTATTTGCAAAAACAGCATTATATTTATGAATTTGTATAACCAAACAGGTGGGTGGGAGGAGAACAGTGTTGAAAATTAAATAAAATTTCACTGCACTTCCAGCTCCAACGTCTGTTATGTTGATTGGTGTAAGCTACTGCTGAAGCTACTCAGCAGGACTCTGCCAGAAGAGGCTACATGCTGTAGGCCGATCCATGAATTATTGGTTAACCGTGTAAGTATGTTGTCAAGTGTGTTATTGATAGCATCAACAAGTACTGGCTCAGTTTAGTCTTACAATATTAAGAATATTTCTGAACGAGCACAAATGTGCAGATATCTACAGTAAATTAGATGCAGAGGCTCCCTAGCTGTATACACTGTTATTTAAATGACATCTTGCTGAATAAAAAAAGCTTCTCATTGCCAGCCAAAGTCTATGTAGGTTAATAAATATGGTGGATGTGTTCAAAGTACAAAAGGAAACAAACCCTGAGCTCTATCCTGCATGGGCTTCTGTTTCCGTCACACCAAACAATGGCAGCAAATTACCCAGCATGCAATAGATCTCAGGCCCTGGAGGTCCGGCATCCATCCTGCCTCACTGTAGCTTTGCAACGAGCTGTCAATGACAAAGCCTAAACAATGTCTACTGCGGCTGCAACTGCAAGTGATTCAATTTAGGACCCGTTTTATTCTCCTTCCCCTCGCCCTGGGCCTGCGGACCCCTGCTCTCCCACCCTCCCTCTCCCCCCCTCCCTCTCTCTCTCTTTCTCTCTCTCTCTATGTCTCTCTCTCTCTCACTCACCCACATGTACACAAATCACCTGTAAACATGCAGACGGGGTGTCTCCATCAGCCTAAGGGGACAGGCCGGCCGCAGCCCTTTGTGCACCACCTCACTCTTACCACCCAGAAACAAATGACCAGTCCTTTTCACCCCCCCCCCCCCCTCCCCACACACACACACGCACACACACAACAGCGTCCCACCTAATCACTTGTCGTCGGGTGAACATGACAGAGCTTGGCCTCAAGTTATGACTCCTGGATGATGACACACTTAGAGGGCCGGCGATGGGGAAGTTAACGCTGCAATAGATTGATACATTTGTCGCTTCTCTGAGGACTGTCACCCCCACGCGCGCTGCTGCCACCACCGATAAATGACAAATGAGTTTAACTGGCACCGTTAAAGACATTTATAATATTGATCTGGCAGGAGTCAATAGCCAGCTCTATGCTCAGGCACTCATAATATTACTTTGTGCAGCAGTGTGCGCACGGCATGAGGCATAAATACATACACAGAGGGCACACACGCGCAGGCTCGCTCTCTTACAGTTTCTTTAAAAAAAAAAAGCATGAGTTGAAAAAAATCAATGGACAGTGGGTGCTACTAAGGGAAAGACTAATGAATATAAACACATTAGGAATGTACGGCGCTAAGCGACCTCTGTGTTGACCTCACTCCATCTTGACACAATTAATCCCTCGTTAAGGGGGTAATTGTTTGCCACTGCTCATATTTATTGTTGATCGCAGTGGCGAAGGTGCCCGCTGTGTCCACGACCAGGGTGAAGGCCTTAAAAGGTGCACGCACGGACACACACACACGCACGCACGCACGCACGCACGCACGCACGCACGCACGCACGCACGCACGCACGCACGCACACACACACACACACACACACACGTTTTTCATGCGTGTGTGAGCTACAGATAGCAGTGGTGGTCTTCAAGCTCTCGTGCCCCGGGTTGCCAGGGGCAGCAATCGATAGGTAGAGGGAGCGAGCTGGCACAGGCTCTAATTGAAATGAGTTTGGCGGGAGATAGATAAACCGTCGGACATGTAAAGTGAGCGAGGATGAAAAGAAAAAGGGGTTAATCGGAGAGCCGTTGGGAGATTGAGATTTTTCTCACCTCTTAAAAAGGGCAAATGTCTGGGGAGTCCTCCAATGAAAAAGATACTCGGGCTTTATCATTGGCGGAGACCAATGGTGAGTTAACACAGTGCTGTATCGATCATGCTGGGGTTTGATACGGAAAGATAGAAATATTTGCACAGTGTAATAACTACATCACGTCTATTTGGTCACTCGACTTTGATTAGCAGTTCAAATACTCTACCATGTCTACACCACTGTCATTTTTTTTCTTTTCCAGCTGCTACTATGATTCGGTTTCACTGACATCAGCACAATGCTGTGCAGAAACAGCTTTGCAGAAAATCTGTGCAAGCCAAGACACAACAAGCCAAAAAAAATTCAAACAGGCAGATTTTGAGTTCCTCCTATTCAGTAAAAGCGAGTAGACACACATTAGTAGAGCCTCATTTCTGTATTCTGTACACTGACCGATTAAGAACTACAATGTGTATTTTTGTCATACTAAAAAAATGTCTCCTCTACAATAAGATGATTGACAGCTCAGCTTCCTTAAGGACAAACAGGCATGTTGTCAGAGGTCAGCCCTTTCGCTGTGGTGCACGTGTTCCTCGAATGGCTTCACAACCAGGGTTCAGCCGCGACAAACATGTGATCTTAACCTCTTTGACAGGAGGAGTGTTCTAGCAAGCCACCGGCGCCATGCTCTGTGTACTGAGGGATCAATGAGCACACTGCCATTCCTCTCAGGGAGGGAAGGAGGATGAGATTGGGGAGAAAAAGAGGAAAGCAAGACAGACAGAGTGAGCACAGGTATACTGTATGCCTGCTGGAAGATCAATTGTGTGTGTTGTTGTTGTGGGTGAGCAGGTGTCCTGCACTATTAGTGTTACATAGACAGAGGGGGGGGGGGGGGGGGGCTGTCCACCTCAGGGGACACTTCCAGGACAGGATATAGGAGCGCCCCAAACAACCACTAGGCGGCTTTCACACCTGCTGGGTTTGATTCTGTTGAAAGGAAGTCGGGGTAGTTCCCTCCTTTACTGCGATCGTACTCTGCAACCAAAGCGAACCGAACAAGCGCACCGAGACCTTGTCGAAGAGCTGGTCTTGGTACGCTTCCAAACCAACTATGTTCATTGATGGCGAGTCCGACCGGACAGCAGGAAAGCACTGAGTTTTTATACCAAACGGGCTCTCGTAGCCATATGCATTATGGGATATCAAAGGAGATCTACTTCCTGTAGTTTATATCTGTTGTTGTATTCTGCATGGCAATCTGGACCTATTGTAAAGCAGTTCAGTAACTACAGTACTGCTCCCGTATCAGACACATCCGACCAATGAATCAGAAGAAGGCCCTCACTTGGCTTAGGTCACTGCATTTTGGTTCTTCAACAACTGATTCGAACTAGAGGAAACAATCGGTGTGAAAGAGAAGAAAACTGTATAGGTGACTGTACAATGACAATCTTATCTTATCTTTAAAACCTGTTAAATAACAAACAAATGCATCATTCTCACTTCCAAGGATGAGGACTAGAAGTGGACTATCAGGTGTGAAAGCGCCCCTAGAGACACACTATCACTATACACCAACATGGGAGCGCAAACTCGCCCATGTACACCCACTGTAACCCTTTATCCAGGAGTCACTCACCTTGTCATGCTGCATTTGAATGATGTCTGTTTGCTTAGTATTTCAGGAGTGTGTTTGGAAGAAGGTCAAAGGTTAAGAGGGGGTAATGATGAGGAGCAATATACTCACACACCATCACATCTGCATTACAGCTTATGGTGGGAGAATATTGGTCTGAAATCTGGATGCCAATGTCCAGATTTTGAAATATAGTTTGTAAAAAAAATATGTTTTTTTTTTCATCACAGTCGAACAATGCAAGAACAGAGGCAAAGACATAAGAAATGAAAATACCTGAGTAGGGAAGGGAGTTCGGATGTCCAAATCCATCAATGCCAAACCGGAACATGGAAAAGAAGACAGGAAAAAACAAATCAATGAATAACAATTTCTTGATATATTAGTTACAAAGGCTAAATGCTGCATCAAAGATAAGCAAGTGTCCCTTTTTTAATGAAAAAAAATACTTAATCTTTTATTAATTCCATTTGGTCATCACAACTGATTCCCATCGACATGTATTTGTCTTGGTAAAGATGTGTGTTTATCCCCAATTATTGAACCTATCGTTCATTTAAAAAAAAAAAGGAGAAATAATTGATCAATCAGCTGTCTCGCGGGCTAAACTGCCTCGACAAGCTAATTTGGTTTTGTCATCACCGGACCTGACCGCGGCGCCATGTTTGCACTAGAGCAGCAGCAACGGTGTTGAGAGTGACCACCTCGTATTGGGGGGGGAAACAATAATTAAAACATGGCGTGATTGAGGCCCACTGTGAAATGAAGCAAATTAACCGTCCGAAAAAATGAATTACCATGAAACTCCAATGAGAGGGATGATGGATGACAGCTGTCTGCCACTCCTGACAGTTTTTACATTTGACTTTCTAATTAATGTTGGGATTTAATGTGTTTGTTAATTCTGTCAATAGCAATTATGTCTCTTTTGGCTGGCTTTGCCCAACCACGAATGTGCCCCATTTTATGCTAATGTGCTGTTCTGTATGTGTTGGAGCCATGGCTTGCCAAACAAGCCCCGGCCAGCAAATGGGCTTTGGCTCCCCTTGGAGAAAGTGTGAATATACATAGCACACGGTAATATGAATTCTAGACAGCTCCACACACTGTTGTATGCTAAAGGAAATTGGCAAGCGACTTGGGGGGGAAGTGAATTGAAATGGTTTTGTTGGGTGAACGATGGGGACGGATGGTGTCTACAGAACAATGCAGATTAACCGATGCTGATATTAAAATGGGAAAAAAGCAGAAACATAAATTAGCAGCAGCGGCAGCATTAGGCATCATTCTCATGCAAAGCACTGACGGCTCGGGTAATGTATTAGCGATATCACCTGGGTCGTCTTTCTGCGATATCAATTAAATCAAAACATTAAAAAATGACTTTGTTTTGACAGTAGTTTGGATCCCGCTCCTTTAATCTGCATTTTCAATTAGCACTTTCTTCTCCACATTGTTTGAGTGTACAGTCTGAATAAAAAAAAAGTTTCTTGTGAACACCTAAGTCCTTGGGTAAACTTTTGTAATAAGGTTGATAGTCCTGTTTCCTTTCTGGAAGGGGACAAAGACAAACCCTGCACAGTCAGCACTCAGGATCCAAGGACAGGGGAGCTGTTGGTTGAAGACTTCAGTTCGGAAGATAGATTTAACTTGCTGCGGGACTAGTCCCTTGCTGCCTACCACCCACTCCTCCTTTCTGCCCTTTTACCTGCTCCACCACTCTCTCTCATGTGATATCAATCCCTCGTCCGCCCTTTGTCTTCCCTCATTTCCCCACTACCTTCACCACACACACACGCACGCACGCACACGCACACGCACACGCACACGCACACGCACACGCACACACACACACACACACACACACACACACACACACACACACACACACACACACACACACACACACACACACACACACACACACACACACACACACACACACAGAGGACATCGATCACAGAGCTGCTCTTACTTTAAGTGACTCACTCGTAACGCTCCCAGGTATGGTCGTTGTTTCCTTTCACTTGTGTTCTTGGAGGAAGTGTGTGTGTGTGTGTGTGTGTGTGTGTGTGTGTGTGTGTGTGTGTGTGTGTGTGTGTGTGTGTGTGAAGAACAAACTTTGAAAAAATGCCACTATTTCAATTTAGAAAGCATTGCTTCCTATGAATTGACGGCTTACGGCCTATGAATTGAGGCGTACATATTAGAAATGTCAATAATGCTTGTACGTTGATCGTACTTGCAAATTAAGTGATTTAACATGTTTGACTTCAATTTCTTAAGGGATAATTGTTTGACGGTGATAGGGCTGTATTTATAAATATCTTAAATAGCCTTCTCACTCAGAAATACAGTGAGAAACACAGAGGCAAAACCGACAGGGAAAGCTTCTTTTTTTAGCTGTTTTTAGCTAAAAAGGTCCCGGGTTGTTACGGGAGACGAGGTTTTGGAGTCGAAGAAGCAAAAAAAGGGAAAAGCCAGCAGTACCTTGCAGACACAGTACATTACTTTTTCATCAGCACATGCACTCCCCTAAGCCTTGGTCCACGGGGGTGTGCACATTGAATCACAAGCGTGGCCTGGCCCTCCTCTTGCCTGCACTCTCACATATTGGATACTGTGGAAGTGGAGGGGCGCATGGTAAACTCATATAGAGCTACAAACCCACAAGATGCTGTCAAAAACTGCCGACAAATACAAATAAAGAGTGGATGGGAGATGTGCATAAATTGCATAAAAATAAAAAGCGCACACAATAACACCAGTGGCGTATAGGACTGATAAACAGACTTGGATAAAGCACGCAAATACACAAACAAATATCTAAAAAGTCACAATTTTCACTAGAAAAACCTTTATCAAAATCATAGGAAACAATAAGACTTAATGAGGAGGCCAATAAAAGGTGAGACCAAACAAAACAGGGGTTGTGGTTGGGTTTACAAGCCTGGGAACTGAGAAGGAGCAGCCTCGACCGCCATGTCACATTTTACAACTTCACATCAAAACCCCTCTTTGTGTCCTTGCCAAAGTTATCAGTGTGTAATTACCACATACTTGCACTTTATGACATATCTGGCCTACCCGATAAGGCCCAAGAGGCCGTCTCCTGTGTGTGTGTGACATCGATGTATAGCTGCTTGAATCTACAGTCATAATCCCCATAGAGCAATGTATGATTATGGGAGGTAATTTGTCGTACTTATTTTTTTTTTTTTGCTGCTTTCCCTCTATATAGGCCTGGAGAAATGCCTCCAGGCTAGATATGAGAATGTCCATTATTGCTCCTTAAGAGAGTGTAGAGAAGGAGCTTGTGGAAGGAGCTGGGGGGAGAAGTCAATCAAGAAAAGGAAGGATGGTTCATTCTCTCTCTCTCTCTCTATCTCTCTTCTTCTTTAGTGCGCCATAAAAGCTAACGGGCCCGGAACAGCGCTCACCTCCGAATCGCCCGATTGCTTTTTTTCTCTCTCTCCCCTTTTTCCCCCGTTGTGCGTGCCTCCCCCTTCCCCTACGCTCCTCCGAACAAATGGGCAGCCTGGACAGAGGTGAGGGTCATAAATAAGGAAAACGGTGGTCATTGTCACATGCACGGGGCGTTCGCATACACACACACACACACTTGCACAGTCTCTCATGCAGGCACAGCTCTATAGGGGCACACACAAGCGCAAGCACGTCACACGTCGAGGACCAGGGAACCTCCCCTAGAAATGGCCACGGCTCATTTTTTTTCTCCCATGGTGTTACCTCAGGTGGAATGAGGGTAAACGTGAGGAAAAAAAACTTCTAAAAATACAGAGAGAGCCCGGTGCCACTGCTGCAGAAGGTTAAACAATCCGAAAGCTGCAGGCAATCATTCAATTTAAAACCCAAACCAGGAGCCCTTTGGGGTCCACGAGGGGAGCACGACGCATAAAAAGATATTTAACAACTCAATGTTTTACGGCTCACGAAAATGAGATGGGAGTACAGGGGCAAGTGTGGTGGGTGGGTGGGGTGCGCTGAGAGCTGGCTGTGTGGTCCAAACACGCGCACAACAGAGCCAGGACACACAATACTAAAAAGGGTCAGCCTCTAGGTGTTGAGTTGAGCTCATGACCCTTCTCCCCAGGACTAAGGCACACACAGGAGGCTGGCAGTGGAGGAGGCTGAGCAAACAAATCAGGCTTTTTTGGGCTGTTGCCTATCTTTATCTCCTCGGAAGATGTCAAACTAAATTCCACTCAAATTTAGAAAAATATATAATTTAAAAAAGGTTCTCAAAGGAACTTTCAGTTTTTGTTAATTCGTTGGATTAAAGCGGTAGTGTTTTTACTGTGTCAGCTGTTGTTCCTGGGTGAGCATATGCCCACGACAAAGGCATTGAGGAAAAGTTAAAAAGTATAAAAATAGCATTATTTGTACTTATGGTCTCATTTGCTGTTACATGTAATTGATGATCATCAGAGGAAAAATGTGACTGTTTTAGAAATATTAAAAAGTTCCTCGTAGCACCTTTAAGAAGTGTTGGTAACACTTTATAATAACTATCTGTTGTAACTCGTTAATAGATCATTAGTAAACTCTTAATTAATGATTATTAATGATTTGTTAAGTGTTTGTTAGCAGTTTGTTAAGGATTTATAACAATGGTAGATAGTTAATAGCTTAATAATTGAATCAGTTCATCTGGGAGGTAATCCGAGATACCGACGAGGCTGAAATAGGCTATAGACTATACACAGTGCATGGGCAACTGAGGGCAGCCCCATTTTCAAATATTTTTAAATAAACTCAATACACACTGTGCATGCCATGGACTTGAACGTGACGTGATCAGTTAATCTCGGATTACCTCCCAGATGAACTGATTCAATTATTAAGCTATTAACCCTCTACTGCATAGCGTTGCCATATGGCAACAACTACTTTATCTCAGTTTCACTAAAAGGCTGTATTATAAAATCCTTTTATTCTTGATTAGTTTTGAACAGGGGACTTTTACTTTGAAGAACAAATAACTCATGGCATCAGATAACCAGGATATCCTGAATGCCACTCCTCTTTTCCTTTGACTTATGAAGCAGTGGAGGCCATGGCCCGGGGGCTCCCAAAGTTGACTTATTGTTCAATATTTAAAGCAAAATTCCAACATAAAAAAAATGTAAATGCTATCTCAGGATAGTTATCTTTCAATTTGTATCATTAAAACCAATTTAGATTTAATACTTTTTTTGTAAAGTGATCAAATCTATTTGTTGCCGTATGGCAACAATATGCGAATTGGAGGTGATTTTGGTGTATTCAACCTATTGGACTGCCATTGACTTACATAGGCATATGCACTATTCTAGGGTATTCCAATATTATGTTCACTTATTTGTTTACTTTTATTTGTTTTTATGAGGGAAAAACATTTTATTTATGTTTTGTAAGTTTAGACATTTTGGAATAAACCCGTATTTATCCATACAACATGCAGGCTGGATAGTTCATCCTCTAAGGAGTGTACAGTATGTGTGTGACCATCGTAGGGCACTGCTGTGCAATAAGCATGCTGTCTAATCAGCATCTTGATATGCCACACCTGTCAGGTGGATGGATTATCTTGCAAAGGAGAAGGGCCTTTTGAATCCACAGATAAATCTTTGACTTCAGCTCATATATCTAGCTCATGAAAAATCAGAGCAAAAACTAAAGGGTTGGGTTTATATCATATACTATCTATGGTTTATATACAGTATTTAGTTCAGTTTGTATGATTTACAGTGTCCACAGAAACTAACTTACACACATACACTCAAAGGTGTGCACACACAAAAACACATACACTCTTTAGAGTACACACTATCTAATACCTTCTGTAACTGTGCCTGACTCTGACAGTGAACTATAACGGAGAAACTGCTTCTTGGACTTTCATAAGGTGTGAAATAAAGGATGACCAAATTTAATTAATGAAAATAGTTAAGTAAATCAAATGAATAATACTGAATTAGATTTATTTGAAATCAAATAGGAAATAAATGTAGTTTTTGGTGAAGAAAATCATGTCCCATGGTCTTATCACAGGTGTCTACGATGTTATCATTACCATACACAATCCAAAATAATTGAAATTAAATTTATTTAATTACATGCATATTAGATTATACATCTTACACAATCTAAGATGTATTTTTTGTTGTTTTATTTTCAATAAAATCATGTTTTGACAAAAAACGTGATTTTATGGTACTTTCCTCGACTGCGCGTTGTTGCCATATGGCAACAATTTATCAACTACCCCCCCTAAAACATTTTTTTTTTAAATTTTCAAATATTTCCTCTATTTAAGCTATTTTCAATAATAAGAACACATAGAAATATTTTTATCATGTTTAAAAAATAATTCATGCAGTAGAGGGTTAACTATCTACCATTGTTATACATCCTTAACAAACTGCTAACAAACACTTAACAAATCATTAATAATCATTAATTAAAAGTTTACTAATGATCTATTAACCAGTTACAACGGATAGTTATTATAAAGTGTTACCAGTGTTGGTAGTAAACGATAACCTTAGTTAGATTCTCATTAGAAATAAGATGCCAATGGTAGAGAGGTAGAGATCGTATCAGCAAATCAAAATTTTTCAAGTCTGGTGAAGTTTAAGAAAAACACTTTTTTCCGCATCAAAACGCCATAAAGCAATGGCTGATGGGAATTGGTCCTTGATTTAACAACAACCCCCAGACAAGTCAAGAAGAAAAAAAAAGAAAGAACAATCAAAAAAAGCCAGGGCGATGAGACAAGACAGCCAGTGACAGACAATAAAAACAGACGTTCAAGAATGGGGAAAAATAGACAGAGACAGGCGGTTAAAGGCAAAGCTGAAAAGAGAGAGACAATGATACACACATAAAAAGACAAGGCAGGCCATGCTGACACCCAGATGGACAGATAGACAGGCAGTCAGGCAAAGAGGAAAGCAGACAGTGTTGTAGACTAAGCCACAGGAGGACACAGTAAAGCTAACCAGTAAAGAGCTAGGAACCAGAGTGTGTCACATGCAATGAACGCAAGCACACATGACGGACTGTATTTTTAAAAGACTTGAGACCAGTAGTGTGAGTGCAGTGGGATGGGTTAAGAAACTGAAATCTGGACAGAGAGGGGAGGGGTGTGTGCAGCGTTCAAAATACGTTGATTACATTTTTACTACTGCAATTTGATACAGAAATATGTTGTGATGTATCAAATCATTAGCTCCAAAAAATCTAAAAACAATTCTACTTTTAAACGGGTTGTCAACTCCTGAAGATGTCACTGTATGGCTTGTCTCCTTGATTTGCCGGGTTTTGAATTTAATTGTTTGACTCATCGATATAATATAATATAATATAATATAATATAATATAATATAATATAATATAATATAATATAATATAATATAATATAATATAATATTTTGACTTTTTGATGAATTTCTCGTCATCAGTTCTTCCTTGTCCTCTCTCACGTGTTTTTAATCCTCTAATACCTCCAATGCCAGCTCAGTCCTTCAACCCATTCCAGACCTCTTATACCCCGTGGTGCTCCCCGTTTAAAAATACTTCCGTCCATTCAACGGAAACCATGTCCATGCCTCTCTCCCTTCTACTTTCCTCTCTCCATCTCTCTCTCTCTCTCTCTTCTACTTTCCCCTATCTCTCTCTCTCTCTCTCTCTCTCTCTCTCTCATCCCTCTCTCCTCTGGCAGTGTCCCCTGGCAGAGGGCCTGTTTCCTCAGCAGGCAGCCGACCGCTGTACGCCCGCATTGTGAGTGGGAGAAATATGCTCCATTGTGTCTGTGCGTTGCTCACCCCTCGATATGGAAGTGGTCTGAATGCATGCTCGTTAACCAATCAATAGAGCAGACGTGTCTAAAACCTTGTCCTTGAAACCCCGTTCTGGCTTTTGTTGCATGCATGACAAATGAGCTAAGTGGAAGAAAACATTCAGAGTGTTTTTCTTCTCCCCGTATAGTGTAGGTTTTTGCTTTGTTTTACACATATTACACACATGAAAGCAATTTGACCAACCTGATTGGAATATTTTGACAAATCAGACAGCACTGGTTTTTCTTCCGGGCTCAATCGTAGAACGTAATGTATGGTCAAGTGAGAGAGCCACACGTCCACTTAAGTGGAACATGTGCCTGATTGGCAAGTAGGGAGTTATGGCCACATGGCGAGGGAAATGAGTCATCCCCAAACAGATGAATGGATTTACAAGTAGCCTAATAGAGTCCTCCGATGTGAGCATCGGGGTGAATTATCCCTTTTAACCTATAAAAGGATGGCAGCTACATTCTAATTCATTCCTGAACATGGTGTCAGAAGTGGAAGAGGATCATTTTAATGTTAATGGCAATAGTTAAACGACCTGTTTTGAGGTGCTTTAACTTAAGAGTACAGTTCACTTTTATGACACCCAGCGCCTTCTTCACTCTGCTGGATGGGAGCCACTTGGCAGCACACAACCAAACACATCTTATAGACACTTTACACCATTAACTCGGACATGCCAAGGGCACCCTGTCAAGTCTGTATCGGGCATAAGACCATTAGCAAACAACAATAATGTTATGAATAATGTAGGCATTCACTAGAGACCTCTTTAAGAGCAATAAAATAGATATCATATCACATTCCATGTTTAGTAACCAACCATAAATAAAGCTACTACCACTGCTTAATCATTTCAGCTAACTTCCTGTCATTGACTGCAGTTAGCAGTCCCCTCCCTCGTCCCTACGTCACCGCATGAACACACAGCCGTCTTCATCAGATATTGCCACAATGGAGAGCAGCGAGTCATCGTTCACGGGCATAGAGACCCAGGTAAATAATAAATACACCAAATGCATGGGTATATCTACATAGCACTGCATCGATGGTAATGTTCAAGGCTATTTCCAGCGCTGTCTCCTGATTGGATAACAACGAGTGGGATAGATCCACTATTTTTGGACCGATCCGATTCGATATATGGGTTTTGGATATCGGCCGATACCGATACTGTCCGATACGATATCATAACTGTTATACTGTTTGTTTTTTTGTTGGTGGTGATGTGTAAGGCTAGGAAGGCTTAAGCAATTCTAATTTAAAAGAGCAATAAATATACACAAATGCATATAGGTGTATCTTAAAGGCCTTATTTTATTGAAAATATAAATTATAGAGTCACACAAAAATAATCCTTCTCAATTGTCACTTCTGCCCCACTAGAATATGTGGTGGTCTGTTCGTCTGAACAGTCTTCCTCTCTCTGGCTGTTTTTTACATAGTAGAATGTGTCACAGTGCAGAAGCCTCTCCACTTCCTTGACTTGGGTTAGCTTTGGTTAGTGGTGTCCTCTCTCCCCCTTTCATAGTAATTTTTTAATTTTTAGTATACCAGTCCGATATCCGATATGCAGATTTCGGCCATATCGGACCCGATACCGATACTGGATCGGATCGGCTCCATCCCTAGAGTGGGATACTAGAAATGTTATCTGGCAGTTACTTCAAAGCTGAATGACTTTATGAATATAGAGTGATTTAATGTACAGGTAAACACAAAATATCACTTACTTCTCCTTTAATATCTTATCTGAAACACTTTGTATCTTATAAATGCAGAAATAATAAAAAAAAGTCATAATTTAACAAATCTTTTACGCAGGAAAAGTAAGATCGTCACAAGGTAAAAAAAAGCATGCAGGGCGCCACGAAAAAAAATAATCATATCACTAGTATACATCCGGACCGAATGAGGAGTTAAAAGTGATTCTGTCCCAGTGTCTGATTTTCTCCCTTGGCATCAAATCAATCCAATCACTCCCTCAGACGTCTGGACTAAACCCTAATCACTTACAATTCAGCGCAATCACTTTCATCCCATGATGCATTTGGTTTAAGGTCTCTCTCAGGGGTGACAGTGCCCGCGATCATCCAGGCAGCAATTACGGTAACACAACAGCTTCTGAAGAGTGTGACAGTGATTCAATGATCACGTGACAGTGAGTAGCCATACACTGTTCATAATGACACAGTTTAGCTCTACTGGGGCGACCGTGGCTCAGGTGGTAGAGTGGGTTGGCCAATGATCAAAGGGTTGGCGGTTCCATCCCCGCCCTGGCACTTGTCTCATGGTTGTTGTGTCCTTGGGCAAGACACTTCACCCACCTTGCCTGGTGTGAATGTGTATGACTGCTGTATGTTAGAGGTGGTGGTCGGAGGGGCCGTAGGCGCTGAATGGCAGCCACGCTTCCGTCAGTCTGCCCCAGGGCAGCTGTGGCTACTATCGTAGTTTATCACCAACAGTTTGACTGTGTGTGAATGAATGGAACCTGGAACCCTGTACAGCGCTTTGAGTGCCTTGAAAAGCGCTATAAATCCAATCCATTATTATTATTATCATTACCACAAGCTGTACGCCATATCAGTCCGTCAATAGCGATATAATTCACTTCACACCTACAGTTGCACTGCTTCAAAAGCACACAATAGACGAGAATGAATTACTTTCTAAAACAGTGGTGCGTTTTTTTTAGTACTGTGGTGTCAAGAAACGCTTGAAGGGATAAGGGAGTATGAAGGGAGCCATTTTCTTTTGTCTGTCAAAGTTTTAACCCGGTCTAAACGCTGACAGCTTTAGCCACTCATCTGTGGATCAAAAAAAATGAAACAGACAGAGGAAGAGAGCAAGAGCAGACTAAAGTGTAAAGGAAGAAGGTAGGGCCAAGCCAAAGGAAGCAGTGGACCTATACTCTCTCTCTGCTGTCTCAAGTGTAACCTGCGCTTCACCTTTAATACTTCCCATCTTATTTCAGAGGAAGAGCAAGGCTGATCCCTGTTTACTCCGAGCAACTGAGAGACGAAAGGTTGCCAGGGTTCGACATTTGTCAGAGAAACTCCAGTGCAGGCCTATAAGCTCCAGCACCGGGAAAAAAAAACTCTTTTGTCAAGCAGCCAGTATTTTTTTCATTCTGCTGTTGTTGTGTCTCGGTCTCACCTAAGGCCATTAAACTCACAAAAGAATAAATTACATTAATTGCCAGTCTCGATGAGAACAGCTGGGCTGAGGTGCAGAACAACAACGATAAAACGAATTACAAGGAAATAAACCGCGGGTATGAGAAGCAGCTCTCCCGACTTTCTTTGGGGGGTTGGGAGCGTTGCAAGACAAAATGGCTCCCGCTTGATGCACGAGTGGTTCCCAGTTGGGTTCTTCATGACGGTAAGTCAGGGGCCTCGCTGACCCCACGCTTCCCTTACAATTCATCAATCAACGCTTCGATTGTAAAACGCATCATTTGAGACGTGTTTTGGCCGATTCAAATTTTGGACGATTTAAAGGTTTTCTCTCTGAAAATTGTAGTTCATTTAATGAGATTGTCACGAGGTTCCTAGGCTCTGTAAACTGGTATACAAACAAATTTCTGTTTACTTACCCTTTGTTCACATACCAGTTTAGAAAGCCTAGGCTGTTTATTAACACCTTTTTTTTATCTTCAGCGTGCACACACAGTACGGACAGGTAGCATATTGTGAGGAGATATTCACTGATGTTGTGAAAAAGTGACTTGTCAACGAGCATTCTCCAGAATCGTTTACCCCACCTTTATTGGTCAAATGTGCATGTCATCTGTAATATTTTGGTAAACATATTTAACACAGCATTAGGTGATAATATACAGTATGTGTTGTGGATTTTGAATCAACTAGCATTGGGCACTGTCATTTTTTGACACAAATGTTAAACGTCCACACCTCTAGCACCCAGTTTTACACCTTTCACCATTAGCCAATGAGGGGCTGGTGAACCTTACACCTGTGGGAAGGTTGACCCGAGAGCACTGACACTAATGCCCTCAACACTGTCTTCCTCTTTTCTATCTGTCTGAATCCCTTCTTTCTTTTGTTCTGCGTGAACAAACAGTCGCCATTTTCATATACAGTACATCAGATTTCAGCTTGCCCTCTCATTGCTCAAATCCACTCTCTCTCTGTCTCTCTCTCTTCAACACACGTCTCCCTGCCTCTGCACAGTGTTTCCCGGGCGTTTGTAGCTTTATGTTGCGGCTGCCCCGAGCATAGGGCTGCTGCGTATACCTCCGAGAAGAGCTCGTTAGAAGGTGTGAGCTTAACCCCTGATTGATTTCTGAGCATGACACAGTGAGAGAGCCGAGATGTAGCACAAACACCTCTTCTGAGGACTCTTCTGTGTGTGTGTGTGTGTGTGTGTGTGTGTGTGTGTGTGTGTGTGTGTGTGTGTGTGTGTGTGTGTGTGTGTGTGTGTGTGTGTGTGTGTGTGTGTGTGTGTGTGTGTGTGTGTGTGTGTGTGTGTGTGTGTGTGTGTGTGTGTGTGTGTGTGTGTGTGTGTGTGTGTGTGTGTGTGCGTATGAGTGTGTGTGTGCGTGTGTGTGCGTGAGGGTAGTGGGATCAAGAACAAGAGAGTGAGAGAGAAAAAAGGAGGGAGCGGAGGGAAACAGCCAGCACAGACATAAACTGACTACGCTCTCTCTTTTTTTCTTTTATGTGCCTTTATGTATTTGTGTTGTTGTTTCGCTAGCGTTCCGGGCTGTGCAATGAACTGAGGAGTGGCTAACTCGCTCCAATTTGTCAAGAGCTCTCTGACTGTTGTCTGATGCCAGCCCTCCAATGGCGAAGTGATTACTGGGCACTGGGCCGTGCTGAGCAGGGCCAGGGCGTCAAAACATGCCGTTGCACCTCGCTAGACGCCGCTGTATATACAGATATGCGCCGAGACCCTATATGCTCTGACAATGCTTTGGGTAAATTTAGATACCGAATGGAGATTTAAGGGGTTAACTTAAGTATGTGTCTTAAAACAGAACACAGGGCAATGGCTGAACAAATGAAGCAAAAAGTTGTATTAGAAAGTCGTGATCTTTGTTTAACATAATACACACTTGTGTTTTCAGATCAGAGATAAAAAGTGTGGTGAAGGATCATTTGCATTGGGTTATTACATTTGTTTTCAAAGTTACTGATCTTGGAGAGAAATGATAAGATAATCCATCTTTTAATTTAAATCTGATGAGAAATATTGTCAGGAGTGGATAAAATGGCTGTATAACACACGACAAAGATGTGGGTTTAGTCTTTCCCAAAATCAAAAAATTGCCAACACATTTATTTTATGTTGTGTATGTAGTACAGTCTAATACATCCACCCAGCTGACAATGGGGCGATAGTCAGGGCCAGCCACCAGTCAACCACAGGACTCTATTCAGACAGACAGCTATTCACACCTATGAGCAAGTTAGAGTCACCAATTAACCTGACTTGCATGTCTTCAGAGAACATGCTAACTCTACATACAGAATGTTTTTGCTATGGGGCGATGTTACTAACCACAATGGACCTAGCATGTAATGAAGGTACCTGCAATACAGGAGTTCCACTTGGACCACAACAGTAACTATGCATTAAGATTATAGGCAGTACATTAGATTATGAAAGGCCAGAATGACTAAAAGATGCAACGGTTTCGGTTTATTATCCGTCTCGACAGCTGTGTCAGCAGCCCACAGTGCTTTCTAACTGGTCAGTCCATGTATTGGGTATCTCTCCTTTAAAAAGCCATGAAAAGGTATTTTGTTATGGACCAATTTGTATGCTAGTTTCAAGTAATCAAGGACTTTTTTGTAGATAGTGGCAACATTTCTTTAGATTCCAGAATATTTCTTGTTGTTGTTTTTTGCAGTGTAGAGAGAAAACACTACACTACAGAAGCAGGACACTTTACAGCGTGTGTGTATCTGGCTTCATGTACTCCAGCTAATGGAAAGTTGGACAGCATCATTTACACTCCGAGAACAACCCAGCTGCAGCTTGTTAATGGTTGAATTAAAGCGAGTGACAATCTATATTTTCCTGCAAACCCCTTCTACAGAATTGTGTTCATGCCCATCCTTTGGTGCCACAGTGTGTTAGCGGTCTTGTTCTTCGTTACCCCCCCCCCCACCCCCCACCCCTGCTTATAGCCACATGTAAACAGCCTCGTGTATATCAATTCCCCGTGGTAATTCTTAGTTTCTCTGCCCCGAGCCTGCATATGATTATTGATTCTATAAAGAGGGGGCCTTTCAATAGCATCAAGGCATTTAGATTTGCATTTATATTCTCCCTGTGTTGTTGGTGTTCTTCTAGAGCAAATGCAACCTCTCTCTCTCTCTCTTAAGTGGAAGGGAGGGAGAGAGAGAGAGTTTGATAAGGCTGCCGTCATTCATTTCAATTTCCTTATCGAGGCCTAAGTACCTTCTATGAATTGGCCCTTTAAAGTACACAAATTAGAGCCATCACTTATACTAGTATGTGAAACAAGAAAAGGGGCGGGAGGGGGGTGGGGGGGAATGCTACTGAGGCAGTGAACAGTGCAAGATTCACCGTGGAGAGAATGAGACAAACGGCAAAGAAAGAACAGAGAGAGAAAAAAATAAAAAATAAAGAGAGGAAGCCAGTGTTAATGAGTGTGTGAGACAGTTACACCAGTGTGTGGGCAGACGTGAAGAACAAATGTCTCTTAATGCTTGGTTCCACAGGGAGCAGTCAGGCTATGGCTCTTATCATTTTATAATGATGATTACTCAGGGTCTATGGAACCCACTCAGGGGCAAAAAGAAAGAAGAAAAAAAAGAAGGAAAAAAAGAATAGAGCAAAGTCAAGCAAACACAGTATAGGAAGTAAAACGTACTGTATACTGGAGGAAAAATTACAGGACATTCATTCAATTGCAGGGATTATGTGTTTGCTCCTAATAAGTGCGATAGAAGAAGAGGGGGAAAAAAAACTCATGCATTTAAATATGCTTCTTAGCCTAGTATAATCCCTAGTCTCTGCGTCATTGTGACTCTGGCAAAAAGACGCACACCCAAACAACACTTCTATACCAAGTACTGTTTGTTTGCTTTACATATGAATAGCCCACTTTATTTCTGGAAGTACACCAATCACTTTTGGTCCATTAAATTCTAATTAGTAGAGATAGAACCTAAAGCCTCACTGAGAGAGATAATATTATAGAGGCTGGGAGGGAGAGAGACAAAGAGGAACAGAGAGAGAGAGAGACTGAGAAGAGCCTAAACAATGCCACATAATGGACAAGGCCCCAGAGCTATTTTTGGAAAGGAAATTAACCCCATTTAATTCTGAAGGTCCATTAACTTACATCTCATATTAATTACCAGAAACCCTTGGAAATAAATGTTAGTTTATTACACCTTGGGTCTTACCCCCATAGTTGTATAAAGAATCATGAGCAATCAAGACTTATTTGGTGGAGAAAATGAACGCAACATCGGTTGTTAAGGTCTATTGCGATTTACAGACTGAATTACTGTTTCATCTTTGACAAACCATACGTGCTTGGGTTTGGAACACACATATGTGAATATGGGCTTTATGTGAGTAACATTTGGGTCGTTTCGGACTAGTTCAACATAAACCGGATTTTTTGTTGTAACTTTATGTGAAGAAACCCAGAGAGATAAAATCAGCAATTTTCTTCAGAGTTGGTCAATTCTAGAGGGCAAAAATTCAAATAAATATTAATCCAAGCAACACAAATATTCCAATCCTCACTTTATATACCCTCATATTTATCTTGCAGCCACTTTTGGGGGTTCAAAGCCCCCAGGTTGGGAGCCACTGGTGTTGATAAGATACAACTTTACAACTTTGTCCGCCTGCTTTTTATAACTGTAGTGATGTCATTGTATAGTGGTGCATTATAAAGATCTAGGACCGGTGCATGACGGGTAGCCTCTTTCCCCCCTTGATACATTGTTCTTGCACATTTGCAAATAACCGATTCAACCTATAACTGAACACATGGATCTGTACTTGTTTTAAGTGAATTTTGATAATTAAATGTTTATACTACATTGAAGTAAACAATGCCCTTTACTGGCCTCCACAGTGAACAGAGAAGACTGTATTTAACTATTAAGATAACAGGTGAATAAAACTGCCATTAAGCTTATTTTTAAGGTGCGATTAAGTTGTTGTTTTTGTTTTGTTATTGGCCTTTGTGGTCACCCCAAGCGGGAACCCATATTGTTTTAAACATAAACAGAGTCTGTAAAACCTTCCACTATCATTATTAAATTGCAGATAAAAGCACACTTTTAATTTTGGGCTCCTTTCAGCGCTCTGCCCATGTTGATAGTTACACATTTCTTCTCCCCCCGTTCACAGATCCAAGCAATTATTTCTGTGAGTCCAATTTCATAACATTCAAAATATGGCCAAGAACAGTCAAATGAAAGCAGCTCGAATCATTTCAAACCAGAATTACCCTTTAAGTGTTTAATACATCAGCACTGTTCTTAAAAGAGTTTGATGGTTTCAGAAAAAGTTGATCCATAACTATTGTGAATGTTGTTAGTGTGCGAGTGAATCACCCATTGATCTGACACAGCCCATAAAGCACAGGCCTCAGACTATAGTAACCCAGGCTTCCAGGAGGTTGGTACAGGCTCGTGCCAAATAGCAGGCCTGATTAATGGGCAGATAATCTGGTCCATAAATAGACACACCAGTCTCTGTTTTGTATTTTATGTATCTGCCTTTACTGCAGCAATAACCATTGGAGGGCTGTATTTCATGGCAGTTCAGGCCGCCAAACTTCTCTCACATACACTCTGTCTCTCTTTGTCGTTCCCTTCACTCCCAGTCTGGTCCCTCTATTGCCCAAATCCACTGATGATGAAGAGTGAAAGCATGTCATCTAAAAAGTTTTTGGCAAGTGGCGAGAATAGAAGAAAAAAAAGCCTGAGCGGAAGAGGGCAGCTTTCATAATGCATCAGGCTCACTCTTCGACAACATCTACAGTTCGCCGATACCTATGGGTCTCTTTTTCATGGTGACTCACTGATAAACACAGAGGGAACAAAAAGGTTGCCAGAGTAGACGAGAACGCTGGAAAAGAGCCCACACCCCCTATTGGAGATGACGAAGCCTTGCCAACCAATAACATGGGTCACCGCTTCCCAGGCCAAACTGTACTGTATCGTGATGGAGCACTCTGGGATGCCAGGGGCTCAACCAAGAGCGAAGGTGACAAAGGAGGAAAAGCTTTTACCACATCAGTAGCGGGAAACATTTGCTACTCAGTCACTACAAAGGGAACATGGCAGGACTCCCCTAGTCCCAATCCCCATCTGACTGGAGATATAGCCCGGGAGTAGGCATGCTATATCAGACCTCGCATGAACCACATCCCTCTCGCACGTTAGCATACTCATGTGAATGAATAACCATGATGACTACAACATTGTTATTAATTATTAAGGTCACAACAAACAACCCCCAAAAACTATATTCAATAAACAGAAGCTAAAGACACATATCAGAAAAAACTTGACTGACTGCGAAGACAAAGAAAAACTCATAGTGCCAAAGCTGGTACTAGTCAGTCATCAAGGTCTCAAACAACCAATTAAAATGTTATCATACAGCGTTGTTCTGTTTAAGCTTCACAGTGGAACACGGCAATAAATGATGCGCTTTTATGCCTCATATTAGAGAGCACAATGCTCTTCAATCCCACCCATTTGCACAACTTCTGAATATTCTAATTTAAAAGCATGAAAACATCCCTTCAGTGGCCGTTGGCAGTTCAACTCTGATTGTGTGCCAGCAAAATAAATATACAGCTAAACAACAGAGGCACCAACCTCTGAATGATCTCCCGACTTGACCGCCGTTTTAATTAGAAAAAACTACAATTACGACAAGTTGGATAAATGTGGCTTCTGGTGGGCCCACAACTTCCCAAAAAACAACAAGCTTTGATATAGGCCTACACAATTGTTATTTTGTAAGGGCGGAGGCGAGAGTTTGAAATAGGGCCCCGAAGCAATGGTTAATTTACTGTATCCCGAAAAATGTTGCCTTAATTTATTGATACCAGTTTGTTTTCGATTTGAGGTGAAGTGCTCCGGAGAGTGCTGCTGAAAAAAAAGAGGGGAGGGGGGGGCATTTTTTCAATTATGTTCCAAGAAAAATAGGCAGCGACAGGAGCCTTTCAGTGCACAAAGCCGCCCTGTGACTTGATGAATGGCCAGCCTTTAATGTTATGGGGGATTAAAGATAACTTCTTAACGATCAGCGGGCCAACGTATAGGCCGCTCCTCTTTCACCGGCATAATAAGTTCTCGGCTGCCACTGCTTTAATTACCTCCTTTTAAAACTCAATCCACGTGGACCCCTCTTAAAAAAAAACTAAGATGGCAGGAGGATTGAGTTGAGGGGGCCAGTGGGGGTCAGGTATTCCATTGATTACAAGCTACCATTAAAGATCAAGAGAGGAGGCACTTAGAGACATCCATCAGGCTAAGATTGAAGCGGCCGTAATGATCTTCCTGTACACCATAAATAACGCTGATGTGTTGCCGCTATCTCGTCCCCAGCGCTGTGGCTCTGTTGTGAAGCAGCTCGGCCTGTCCTCCATCCAGGCAAAGCCCTCGAGAGCGTTCCCGTCGGACCAACCCCCCTTCTCCCTTCCCCCTCTCCCAACACCCACCTGTGCCCGCTGAGCAAGTTTGCAAGAAATCCATCAGGACATTGCGCTGAACAGATCATGTTAGCTGCCCCCCCCCCCCCTCCCCCCCGGGGAGAGGGGTCACCGGAGCTATGAGTCACAACTGCCATATGAAAAACACAGCGGAGGCGTGTTGTGACTGCCAGATGAGCATCTGACATGCATATTTATGCCGCTGCCAGGTGCTGATTGCAGGATTGGCATGCAAGGAGCTCAAGATGCAAAGACATCGTCAGTTTAGGTCAATCAACAGACAATTTCTGAAAAGATATTGCACTTAAAATACATTTTTAAAGAAGACACAAATCATAAATGCATCTGGTCTATCATTGGGGAGTGACGTGTAAGTCACTGTTAGTAGCAACTGTCGAAATGTATTGGAGGGAATCCCAGTCCTCCTCTTCACATTTAGAAATGTGTGCGTGGCATATGGAACCAATGTGAATTAAAAGCGGCATGAGAAACATATGCTTTGGCTCCCAGTGGACCGAGGGACCACAGGGACCACCTGCTTCCACCCCTGGCTATCCCACTCTGTATTCATCTCCGTTTTGCCAGCAGTGGGCGGATGGTTGCATGGCAGAAGAAAATGCTAAAAAAAGGAAGCATGTTGCAGTTGTAGGAGACCTTCATTGGCTGGTGATGAACCATGGTGGTGGACACAATGGGTGCCTGTTGAGCCCTACTGGGTGGGGTTAGAGAATGTCACAGCTGTATCTATAGTTGATTGAGGTTTTTCTACACAAATCAATGGGAAACCAAACCTCATGTGCTGTCTTCAGATTTATTCACTATTTACTACAACTTCCGCTTACCAACATAATGTCGCACTGTCACTGTTAATCAATATGACTTTCAGACTGTATATGTACTCTATATAGGCTTCTATAATACCCATCACAACCAATGAAGCACTATGCCCAATTCCCTACACACCATGCTTTTCAGTTTATCCCTATTTCTGGAAAAGTCCTGCGAGCCTCACTGATCAACAAAGCTGTGCATCGCCTTAGGAGATTGCGTTGTTTTCTGTTGCACAACAATGCAAAGCGGACTGGGACCAACAGGGAGGTGAAATCATGGGCAAGCTCTAGCCACCCCCGACAGAAAGACAGCCGCAGAAAAAGCCAACTTAAGGGTCCCATGGGATTCATGGCACAGCAGTTGACCCTCTGCCATGCTCGCTGTAGGGCGTCCTCATAGTATGCTTCCTATACTGGCAGAATGGAAGAGTAGGTCACAGAAAAGCTCCTACAACTCATTCCGCTTTGAGCAGAAGTTCATTTTTTTGTTATTTGTAGACTATATGCTATAAGATTACTGTCCAGAATAGTAAATTTACTGTGTGTTGTCATACCTCCCTTCCTGGTACCAGCTTATGTGTCCATCACATTCCGTGATCTACTAAGTTTGCTATGAGGACTGCACAGAGGCTTCTGATTCAAACAGATGTGTGTCAGCAACAACAAAAAGTGCTGTGGACGAGGAAATATATAGAGACTCCTTTTTTAGATTTTCTTCTGCATATAAAAGATTAGAGGATTTATAACAAAAGGAAGTGAGAGGGGGGGGGGGGGGGGCAAGAGAAAAATGAACAATTTGAGGCTGAATAAAAGGAACACTTCAAAAGAGAAATGATTAACAATTGCATGTACTTTTGGCTCTGCTCATAAGCCAATCATTTGCTTTACTCTCCCCGCTCAATTGTATTATTTAGACAGCAGATAATACAAATTAAATTGTCACACACTTCTCGCACTTACGATTGTATCCAGGGTTAGGAAAATGTGTTCAGCTACCTAGATAAAAGCTGTATTGGTGTAATAACACTACCTGTTTGGGGTGATTTTCCCCCGACAGCATGGTGCTGGCTGCAGGCTAAGACGACTGCTACCACTTGGCAGGGGCTAACCCAGAAAAAGGCAAGCAGGCAAGCAGGCAGGCAGTCAGGCAGGCTGGCTGCTGGAGATTGGGTCTGGCAGAAAGCAGGTCATACATACATCAGAGACCAACGCAGCGCATTGCCTGTTACAGCTTAATATCCACAGAAGCCAGAGCCAGGACATGCACACCAGCACAGAGAGAATGAGAGAGGGAGAGAGACAGAGAGAGAGGTGGAGGAAGAGTTGACAGAAGGAACAGATAGCTGGACACAGGGAGGTACGCACAAGGCGAAAGGGAATTTAAAAAAGGCCAACACACTAGGGCTGCCCCGAATCGGAATTTTCCCAGTCGAAACTGGATCTGCCTGTTCGATTACAGAGATTTGACTATTCGCGTGGGACTATTTGGCGATCAGAAAAGTGCATTGGAGTTAGATATTACAGTTTTGCTTGTATTCGTGTTTACAGGTGAAACAGAGGTACACCTACACTACACCTACCTATCACTACACCGAGCAATCAATCAATATATTGTGCTCAAACATATGAAGCTGATTAGGTTTTAGATTTGACCATTTCCAGTTTTGTTTTTGTTTTGCAGAACACTCAATGCACCATGCTCACAGTGTTCTTCTATGGTGTATGACGTAACACATCATCGACACCTTCTGGCCTGGCATGATTACCTCAGGGGTTTTTGCTTTTATGATGTTTTATTGTAATGCACACTGAATGACAAAAAACTAAACACATGAACAATGGCTCGAAGAATCAACATCAACTGTAGGGGTTGATTCAAATCATGGACTTTTTAAGGGGGCCGCCCTAAGCAACATAGCTTGAAAGAAATGGAAAGTGAGAGAGGGAGGAGAGGGATGAGAGGAGGAGAAGGCTGAAATGATGGTGGAGGTGTAGTTGACATGGGAGTGGAAGCTGAAGAGCGGGCAACAAGAAGAAGGAAATGTATGGCAGTGGATAATAAACGTGTCGGAGAATCAGGGAAAGAGGACAAGTTAAAAGACCGCTATGAGGGCTGGATGCAGTTAAAACTGAGTTAGTTCTAATTAAGAAGGTGAAGAGTGAGGAACGTACATTTAAGTGAGCTGATATGGTCATTATGTCTACAAGTTTATATGCTTGGTTTGGCTGGTTGTGCAAATCAAATGATGCAGATGAGAAGGGAGCATAACGTGTATGTTGACTTCATAAAATGCAAACATGTTTTGGTTGTTGTCATCCGTGCATTAAAATGAGGGCTTTGGTTGTTCGATAAGAAACGAGAAATAACATAACAAAACATTCCTGGCAATGTACTTGACAAGACCAAGACAAGACACATTAACTCCAGTGAACTGTGGGAAGGCTACTCCACATTTCAGAAAGAAAGAAAGTGCAGTAACTGAGAGAATACAAAGGGACAAGTAAGAGTGTAAAAAGCGCTGACAGACTGTATTGCTGGAGTGGAGGGTTGTGAAGGAGGGAGTGAACGAGCAAAAGGGAAAGGGAGAGATAGCAAAGAGTGTGTGATAAAAGGCAAAAAGGGGGGAGAAAGAAAATACAAGCCCAGCTCCCATAGGAGGAGTGCACAATAGTGCAATAAGCTGGTGATATAATGGTCTTTTTTGCTGTATCAAGCCCATTCTCTTCATCTTTGGCAACCCTCATCAAATCAGCACTGCGCTATACCTCAGGTGCTTCTTTAATTACTGACGAGAATCTCTGGACTAAATAGCAGACACAACACGTTTCGGCTAATTCTACCTCTCTCCCACACACACACGAGCAGAGAACACAATACATTCCCCCAACATATCTGAACAAGTCTGATCGGTCAATAAATCCATCGCCAATTGTTGTCAAATTTCTGAAGTTATTCATGAAGAAATGTGCCAAATATTCCGTGATTATAGTTTTTGGGTTTTAACTTAAAGGCCTACTTCACCGGTTGGAATATGAAGGTGTATTGAACTCGGAGATCCTATGAAGTATAAATGTGCAAATTTTTTTAAAATCGGATCATCCTAGCCTGAGAAAAGGCAGAAAGAGTGTTTTATGGTCTTACTGTCTAACCCTACATTTCTCTTTCTGTGATGTCACACCTTCATATTCCAACCGGTGAAGTAGGCCTTTAAAGTAATACTTCACCCATATGGAACCGGCGTTCTATTATTATAAAATCACTATTATAATATAATGAATGAGGTTATTCTTCCCTCAGTCTTCCCTTGGCCCAGCTGTCCTGTTAATCCTAACCCTACATTTTACCATATGTGATGTCACACATTGTTAAATAGGGTTAGACAGTGAGACCATAAAACACTCTTTCTGCCTTTTCTCAGGCTAGGATGAACCGATTTCTAAAATGTTGGCACATTTATACTACATAGGATCTCAGAGTTCAATACACCTTCATATTCCCACCGGAGAAGTAGGTCTTTAACTACAGTGATAATTCAATATTGTTTAGGTTTGGACAGACCATTATTTTTGGGCTTTCGGAAATTGTGATCAGTTGTTTTTCCACCATATTTCTATTATATTATTGATGATTCACCTATAAAATGTTGATTGATTGTGAAAGTAATTGGTTGTTGCAGTTCAAATCTGTAACTAATCAGTGTCTTTACTTCATTACCATTCTTCTCTACGATTTTTACTAATATCAAAGGGAGAAATAAAAGAAACCCCAATACCATCTATGTGGGTGTATGCGTACAGGTTCATCATTGTGTGTGTCTTTCTGTATATAATTAGGTATGTTAGCTGTTGTTGCTATTAGACTGTTGTGGGAGTGAGAGTGGTCCCAGGGCGGATGCACGTCTAGCAGGCGGACCAATCGGTGACATCCTAAGCATGGCTAACGTGGTTACAGGCTGCAGCCACACAGACCCAGGATTTTTCCCAGGATGGTTGGGCGAGGCACGGCAGCGAACAGCCACAAACTGGGGGCCCCGATGAGATGGCGCCAGGGGCAAAATCTAATCAGGGGATGAAGAGACACAGCACCAGAGGCACAGAGAAATGAATGGCTTGTCGAGGTAAACAGAGAAAGAAAATGTGAGGGGGTGGGAAACAGAGAGGTATTGATAGTGGGTGACAGAAATATAGTGTGAGTGTTCTGGAGAAACCTTGTTGTCAAAATAGTCAGCTCACACACAGACAGACAGACAGACAGACAGACAGACAGACAGACAGACAGACAGACAGACAGACAGACAGACAGACAGACAGACAGACAGACAGACAGACAGACAGGTAGTGGATCATGGGGAGAAATTCACTGATTTTGACAAATTTGACAACAAGCTTTCTACAGAATCGCTGGCTCCACCTTTAAACTGCATGGGAGAGTGTAAGACAGAGGAGCAGAAAAGAGAAAAATAAGGCAGTGACAGAGAAAGCCTTGCATGTGTGGGTAAAGCAGGCTGGATTGTTTGTGACCCCCCCCCCCCCCCCCTCCCCCCCTCCCCCCCTGCGCACTGGTAAATAGGAAACACAGCCAGTACTGTTTCCCCCTTCCCTCGGCCGTTCGCTCAGAGGCACTCGCGCAGCTTTTTCTCAGCCAGCCCCAACACAATAGCAAGCTGATGAACCCGGGGCTAACATGCCCTTTGAGCAAAGAAAAGTCAGAACGCATGGAGAGTCCTTAATGATATCAGGGCCCGGCGCAGCTAGAACGCAAGCATCCACTTACTAACCACTCCATACACCTCTATCCCTCCAGCCTTCTATAGAAAAGGAACCAAGAGTCACAATTCCACAAGAAGAAAAAATGTAAATACCACAAGATCTGACGTAGATAGTGAGAATATGTATTGGTGTGTCGTCTCTCTACGCAAGCGCTTGAAATTACATTTAAGCATTTTGTTTTCAAACGAAAATGCTGCCTCCAGTGATTGAGGCACTTCTGATTGGTAGATTGGATGGATAGATTAGATTAAAAGAAAAGAAAAAGGGAGGGGGTGGGGGGGTGGATGATTTTGGATGTCAGATGTCCTTCGCTTCCCGTCTTCGTGTTCAGACACGTGTGGGGAGCAGATGAGGCTGATATGGAGGCAGACTTTCCAACACTCGCTGGCATTAGCGCTGCCAAGAAAAATAAAAAGAAGAAAACAATATGCTAATCCCAAGGCTTCCCAAGATATTAAAGATGCAAAAACAGATATGAGTATGGTGTTGGGTTGGCATTTTGTGTATCGTGCATCTAGGAGAGTGTGTACTTGAGGAAAAAAAAACACCTGGTTTGTTAACTGTGACCTCTGAACCTTGATAATTCAATTGGACAGCCAATTAAAAGCAAGCTTATGTCAACTGTTGTGGTCAGGTGGGAAAAAAAGCTGTTCTCGTCAGGGTCGATCCTTGACGGTTGTTCTGTCAACGTAGCCATCAACTTATTAAACCAACAAGTCCTGGAACCTAAACAACAAAATAGGGTGTCTTCAAGAAACCAGAAAGTTCCAGAGCAATTATTGTAAATGTGTGGATCACTATATTTATGTATTTTGAATATGGATCACTTCTTACAAAACTACACTTTATCATTTGGCTAGGGTTTGAAAAAAAAAAATCCTCTGTCATTCAGATGTGTGTGATACTAGTGGTATGCCTAAAGCAGTTAATGTAGCCTCGAGCAACTAGCCTCAAGCTGAGGTGAGGATTGGGCTACAGACGTCAGCGTATCAGTCCGCAAATCAGCTGTGAAATAATTCAGTGTACAATTGAACGGATATTTATCCTTTGAGAAGCATTTATATGGCGAACAATTGTTTCTTTGCTGCAACAGTTGCAGACTTTTGCTGCAGCGACTTTCCCATAAAACTCCTTAAGATGACTTCAACATACTGGACAATCCCTTAAATAGTTAAGGGGAAACATTATTAAAAAATGGAACGTGTGTGTCTGTTTAGCCAGCTGTATAAACTCAACAACATAATACACTTGAAATGTGCATCAAATCAGCGCCAGCACAAACCCAAAATTAGGGGCAAAGCTTTTTTCTTCTCTAGGGGGATGAATTTGCTAAAAATATTGCGGCTTCCCTTTATCACAGATTGTACTGTTTTCATCGAGTCAATCAAGCCATCAAATCAACCGCTAAGAAGTTTAAAGTATGACAAAATGAATTTACCAAACAAAGACCAGCATGTGGGGGGCTACATAAGCATCCTCAGCATTCAAGTGATTACATTTTTATTCCACTCACGATTCTTGTTCCTTTTTTGGCACCATCTGCATTTTTTTTTGTTTGTCTTTTGACGAAGGCTTAATATGTTGATGCTGATAAAGCTTGGATTTGTGTTGTTTTTGTTTAATTTCTTTATCAGAAATAAAGCTAATCGGCTAAGCTGGAGGGTCAGTTCTATCACAGCCGGACACGAGGGCTTAGCACGTTCCCTTTAATTCATCAAGGTTTGATTACTTATGTGAAGATTTCGTCCTCGGCCTGATAACCTGATGCTCCCCAATTAATGTCTTTTTTTCACAATCCTGCCGACGCCGACATGATCAGAGCGAGACCGGGGGCCTCCTGCGTGCCTCTGTTCGCCGTGCTCCGTTAGAACACTCTTAGAAAGTTATACACCTTGGAGGTATTTTCAAATCATTTTTCACTCTATCAACAACCGCAGTTCATCAAACAAGATTTATGAATCTCTCTGGCATGCTGGCAACCGGCCCAGATAACGCAAACGTAAAAAAAAAAAGAAAAATCCTGTCTAAAGAAGTACGTACATAAAAAAGGTAAATGCTTCTTCTGTGATCTTTGACAAGTTATTTGACGAATGTTAACATGACAGTGTCTGATACGCAATTCAAATAGAAATGACTCTTTGACCATGCTGCTGTTTTTACCAGACATTGGTACAGTAGCTACAGTTTAATTAGTGATTACGGCATTGAATCACAAAGTGTACACCAGGAGCCAAGACATTTAAATACTCCAAAGGCAAGTGCAATAAATACAATATTAGAATGAAGAATTTACAATGCAGTATTTACTATTGTGTGGCTATATATTCTCCTGTGGACTGATGTAAATGTGTTTGGGTTGTGGTAAAGCTTGTTATATTGTATCTAGACCAATGAAATAATGCTAAATAAATGTCATGGTAGATCATAAGTAAAACAAAGTTTTCACATGGTGTGTAGTTGGGTTCAAAGGGAAGTAGCTTTGTTTATTGATTAGAAACATACTTACTCTATGTTACCAGCCTAATGGTCCAATAATGAAAACCAAGCAATATACAACAAGAAAAAAAGAGTCCATAAGATGTATGAAATAAGTTAAAGTTTGGTTGGTTGTCACTATATGGCAATTGGCTGCAGTGATGATTATCTGCAGATTTGATACAGTAAATTCCCCTTTTACATTGCACTCACCTTTCTTACTCTACACATTTAAAAGTAGCAGAGACTTGCAATTTCACATTTTGATGTTTTGGACTACCTGGTGTGAACTGGATAAAAACAACAGAAAGAAACAAACCTAAACATTTTAACAACGTCTCTAAATGCTTATGAGCACTGTTAAGAGATGCACATATAACACAGTAAATCTGGATGGGCAAGTTGCCTCTGATTCAGCCAGGTATGACTGTGAACAGTTAAAGCAGATGATACCTCACATCTCTCTACAGCTCAAGCCCACCGGGTCAGTCTCTCCGCTTCCCAACACAAAAGAGTCTTCTGCTTCTTTCAAAGTCAGCAATCAAACACGCACAGCACAAAGGCCCATTTATCTTCTGTGGGCCTGCATTAAAAAAAAAAACGGCGCGGTATTCATTTGGAAATTAAATTTGCCCAACCAAATTAAAGAGTGCAAAACATAATGGATGAATCTGGATTGTCAGGGGGGTGGGGGGCGAGACAGCCCCTGTAAATAAAAGAGAGGACGGTATGAGAGAGTTGAAAGAATAGGTAAGCCGAGAGGTTTTTTCTGGATCAAATTGCAGTATTGTCTTATTTCATCGGGGAAGAGCATGTGTGTGTATGCGTGTGCGTGTGTGTGTGTGTGTGTGTGTGTGTGTGTGTGTGTGTGTGCGTGTGTGTCGAGCACGGGGAGAGAGTACATGGCACTTCATTTTCGAGCTGATTGCCACGCTGTCCGGTGGCGGCACCCCTCTGCCAGGCTACTGGATGAAAAGGCTTCATCTCACTTCCTCTTACTTTTCCCGCTGCAAATAAATCAGCCGCAAAATCAGATTACCATCAGGAGAGATTCATGGGAATGATACAAAAAAATATATATACAAAGCTGAGAGGACTTTGAAGCAAAAACCCCCAAAAGCAGTGAGACTAGAGAGAGAAAAAAAGTGAGAACCCTTGCCTACAAGTTACATTTTCATACTAGGAGGTAAACAATGCGTGCAGGCTTTCTCGGGGCGTTTGTCTATATCCAGCACAAGGAGGGCGAAATATGTTAATACTGGGAACATAACCTACAGGAGAATTAGAAGCAGGTTGTTGGAAAAGTGTGGGTACAGTCAGTAATGCCAAAAAAAGGGAAGATGTGTAAGCTTGAAATGCTTAGCAGCAAAACAATTTAAGTTGATATAATTTAAGATTCAGAATATGTTTTTATTGCTCTGTAAGGGTCCTACAGACTAGCATTACTGAGGCCTAGTTATTGTCAGTCATATGTCTAAATTGACAAATGGATAGATGCACAAGCATTAATACAGCGTGTACTGTATGTCCCTTTCAATGAATACAACTTTCCCATCTGTAATTCAGCCCGAGCCTAGCTAGCTCAGATACTTAAAAATATATCACATTAATTGGCCTCTACTAAGGGACACCATAAATATGACCACATAATGAACATCCGCTCGGAGAGTGTCTGTGATAAGGACCATAAACCCTCTAAACTCGTTCTAACTGTCTGAAGGAACGCCGTTTGTCCTATGAGGGCCATAAAAAAAAATATTATTTTGCCCGGCTGGTCTTCTCCGTCTCTCCTTTGCTTCTCCTATCTACATGTCTCAAAGGGCTTTTGAGTAATGCATTTCTATTATTGCACCTTGTGTAGTGTCACATTGTTGGCTTTATCGGGAAGTTGTTGTAGGGCGAGGCTGAAGTGGGATGGAAGGGTTATTCCGTGGGCTTGGCTGGCATTAATCTCTGTCATTTGCCGCCTCTGATTTATACTCCTCCCCAATGAGCCAGTGTATGGCCTCCACTTCAATTGCTACTTTGTGATAGCGCACCATGTTCAGCATTCGTCCGCGCCGCAGCTTGACATTGAAGGCTTGTTCTCCAAACCAGCAGAAAGTAAAAAAGCATGGTAAAGAATTACATTCCCTAGACCAGGAACAAGAAAGACAAGATAATAGGAGCTCCCCTCCACCCCCATACAAAGAAAGCTATTCTCCTCTGAGTCTATTACACTTGGTGCGGCTTCTGCTTGAAGACTTTGATCAAGAGCAATTAATCTTTCACCAGGAGTGAGTAGCGCAGCAAAGGCCTGTGCTTGGATACAGCCAAATTTTAAAAAAGTATAAAAAAGAGTTTTTAATAGGTGGAATGGGAGAGATCAATCAGAACGAGCTTCTGATTAATGAACACTAAGGCTTAGCCCCAGGCTATCTGATCAGAAAGATTCTACAGTAAAACTCCTCCAATCAGCTCCCATTCATTAAAAGGACCACTAAGATGGGCAACCATGCCACCCGCCTACCGTCGAACAGGCCCCCCACCCCCCCCAACCCACCACCCTCTGCTGTGGGCCGTATATTTCCAAAGTGTTTAATTACATATGATTTATCACCAAACTGTCGTGTGCTAACTGGGCTCTTCCGTTTCCTTCTCCCCACGCCACTCTCCCGCTGTGTTGAGGCAACCTTCACGTCATTATGCGAGAGCTCATTTATATTAAAATGAGTATCACCACTTAATTCCCTCCATACATTTCGGACACAGCGTGTGTCATGCATGAGCTTTCGGATCACACCTGGTCCGTGGCAGCCTCGGCATACATCAAGTGCTTTATCGCCGGAGAGTTAATGCACATTTGATCTTGCTGTGATTTCCCATAAAGATGAAAGAAAAACACAGAGCGTAACTCGTATATCATGATTCCGTAGTGCCCTTGCAAACATGCTAAGTGTCAGAGGACATTAAAGATTATGCACCGATTTGAACATAAAACACCAAAGGGCCATTTAGTATGTTGAATCTCATTGTGTCAGTTAACCTCTGGCAATAGCTGTCAGTCATCTCCGCCAGTCAAGGACAATCCCGATGTTTTGCTTAAAGCAAATGAGAAAACCAATCATATACATCACAGTTGTACTTCATGAGAATAAGTGAACTACTGTATATACTGTATGTTCTTCAGAGCTGGCATCATCGCCACACTATCCTCCAGTTCAGAGATGTAGCAGAATATTCACCTATATCTAAAAAGAGCACACTCTAACTAACCACCAAGTAATCCTATAGGAAACAAAACACACATAGATAGGCACAGGGAGCGTACCGCTACACGAACCTCCACAAGCGTGTAAGATGAGGAGCAATCCCAGAAAGCTAAAAAAAATAAAAAAAGTTGCGACGGGAATAGCTTCCTCTCTGTTCAATGAGGGGAAATAATAATGAGGGTATTAAATACAGCCAGCAGATGAAAAATAATAACATATCGATTGTGCACGTAGCACTTTCAAAAAGGAGCGTAATGGCCTGATTCCTGGTATTGATCTGCAAGCAGGCTCAGGGAGGAGTAGCTTGTTGCCATTGTAAGACCCCCAGTGAGAATAAGATTGGTGAAGCCATCTACAGTTCTTTTATTTTGTTTGTTTGATTTGCTCCACACAGGCTTCATTTCAAATGGGTAGTTCATTTTCTGAGAGGATGTGAAATGAATGCCGCTGAAATAGTCTGACACAAGTACAATATTTTCCGTCTTGCGATCTTACTCGTTGCTATACTTACATGTAGGAATGTGCCTTTGGTAGCACAATTATTATGAAATTATTAGAAAAAGTTCTAAATTTTGCAGATTATATCAACAACACTACTAATTTAACATTCATAAAACACAACCTAACATTACACAAAAGTTTGTATTATTAAACGTAACATGTTCTTGCATAGTACAAAAAGTGTATTAACATGCCTTATAGGGTATATTTAACATTTCAAATTATAATTCCAATGAAGCATCAGATGCTAAGTCATTTGCAGAGAGTAGATATCATGCATGATTCCATCTTCTTTATATTATTTTTGTATTGTTTATATGCAGTAGCGGCCTTAACTATCCATCACCCGTTTCAATTGAAACGGGCCCTGCCCTATGATTTTTATTTTTTTAAATAAATAATGCTTGTGCATGCCACCATGCCCGGGGGCCCAAGAGCTCAGACAGAGATACTGATAGTAACTTTACATGTCGCATTGTCAAAGAGCGCAGTCACTCATGTCAATAACAGGGTCCAAAAAGGAATAGCCTAAATATAAGGAAATAAATCCTTCTGGGCTCCTCAACTAGTAGGGGAGAAATACAAAAACAAGTGCAACACAACATCATTATTAGTTCTGTCTTAGGGGCTTCATGAGGGGCCTCTATGGCCCCCACACACATACAGGAATAAGCTTTATGTGTAAATTATATACTGTTCATAAAACATATATATCCACCGGGTCCCCAGATCGTTAAGGCCGCCCCTGTTTATATGGTGTATTCATGAGAACTATGGCCTGTTTGACAAAAGGTGGACAAAATCCAAACTCCAACTTAACACATGTGATCCCTAACCCGCCTCTCACAAACTCTTCAAGTGATCTTATTTCTAGCTCAAGAGAGACAGAAAAATCTATATCTCAATTTGGTACACTTCAACTCCACTCCAAAAATGCCCTGAGAGAAAACTGAATTAAACTGAGACAAGCTGATTCAACACACTGAAAGATGAATTAAAGCAGTTGTTTCTGAAATATGTATTTGCCATGTGCAATATTGGGCATTCTCAGCGAGAGCAAACGTGATAAAACTTCACGGCAGCTTTTGCGTCTGGAAAAAAAAGGTGTGTTTTCCCCAGAATAAAAACGTGCATGACTGGGAATACATTAATCATAACAAGGTGACAGTTAGCCTGACAGACAGGCAGAGGCACAGGAGCAGATTTGACGTTGCTTTCTATTCCTCAACACGTTGAAAAAAAGCTAAAACTTACAGGGCAATTAAAGGAACGTCGATAGCCGTGTCAACTGGATTAGGGGCTGGGCGTGAAATTGTCACATTGTGTGTCAGGGGTGCTCTGTTAACAACTCGGCCCGGCTTTTGCCATGGAGTGGCGGAAGGGGCCCCGATTGGAACGTGACACTGGAAGAAATACCGTCAAGTCTGTGCAAGGCCAGATTAGATTAGCACACTGGAACAGGTGGTCTTTTATTGGCTGCGTGATAATGTCAAGGATCCTCTGAAACTGGATGCAGCCATGTGCACACAAGCACATGAGTGTAAAAACCCACACACACACACAACATGCATAGTGATGGTGGTGGCACAAAGCTTTTGTGCTGGATACCAAAAGGAACCTTAGCTTGCTCACGACAGAGTCACTTGTAATGTGAGAATGCAGCATGTGTGGTTTAATACTGCAGTCCCTTTTACAGAGAATAGAAAGGGAAAAAAAGAAGTCATGCTGGGGTTAATGTGCTTTGGGCAAAGAAACAGGCGGTGTAAGTCTAGTGATAGCAAACCGAGAGATACAGGCCACATACACAAAACAGCACAATAAATAGAATTGGGGGGATGATGATGATGGCAAGCTTTAGGTAGTTTATCAAACCATTATTCACAACCAGGAGTATATTCACCGCCATTTTATGGGTAACATGCTAGTCATGAACAATACATACAGTGATGTATGGCACGAGTTTGCTTTGGAAAAATTATACAGTGGGGTAAAACCGAATACTGTGTCATAACCCCATATGGAAAGCAGGCCATAAAATGCAGGGAGAACCCCTGCCAAACTGATATTGGGTAATATTCAGCCACTCTCCAAAAATCTGGCTGAAGTAAACTTACCGAAATGGGCCAAAACAAGGGGATCCAAATGGCACTATGGTGATCCAAACAATGCATCTGACATATGGGGTTATTTCTGAGTAAGCAAGAGACAGATTTGAAATCATGCTTTCCATTTTGTTTGCAGATTTCCAACAAATATTATCCAGAAAATGCCAACATTTTGAAAATCACAGACAGCAGAGTGAGGGATGCTGTCTGGTTAGGAAAAGCTGTTGAGGTGTTTTGATGTGAGAGAAGTGTATGGAGTCTGAGGAGGAGGTCTGTTAAACTAGGTCACATGGGGTGATGTATTATCAAAAGGCGGAGTGAAAAGCATTGCAAAAAACATGAAGCGCTTCACTATAGTCAACAAAGGAAAACACATTTTTAGGACAACTCAGACTCAGCCCTTCACGGCTACATATAGTCAGTTTGAGAAAATCAAATGTGTGAAAAGTGTCCTCTGGCAATATGTTCTAAGCTTGTCTGACTTAAACATAGTTGAGCACATTTAGTTGACTTACTTGAAATATGATAGATAAATATGCCCACTTGTTTCAAGTATGCTTGTCGACTCAGGTGGACTTTGCATACATTACACATTTACTTTTTAGTGGTATACAGTATAACAGAACTGAGAGAGTCCTTAAGATCATTTTATTAGGAAACTTTAAAGTGATGTGGGTAACTGATCTGGCCTAGAAAAAATTTAAATGTTTTGGATCTGTGATATTTTAATTTAGCAGATAGTTTATATATCCTAGAAATAAAAAGGTGATTGTAATAATTCCAAGTAATTCATGGGTAGATTTCACTATGATAAACTAGTTTAGTTTGTACAACCATACGTTTGGCCCAAACTCTCCATTATCCAATTCAACTCATATGTAAAAGCTCCCAAAAGGTAAGACTTTGTATGGGAACATATAGAAAAATTGTTATTCTCAAGTCGTTACACTGTGATACAGGGAAATAAAAAGAACACAAGGCAGGCGTGCGGAGTGTCTATTTAGGGCAAAGAATGCAGATGAAAATTCATGTAAGTGCCTTCTGAGGAAACTAAGGTAGTGCCAGAACACAAGGGAAAGATGGAATTCAAATCCCGCAAAGCCTTTATCAGACAGCATAAAATGAGATTTGGCATTATACCCAACAGGGAATGATTTATGAGTTTGAGAATTCATATATGGCTAGCTTTTAACTGAATGGCAGGTATTCTTCTACTAGAAAATATTTGGTATATTGTACCGTGCTGGCAGTGAATGGCAAACCAAAGGAAAAAGAGGATTGAACTATACTTCTTTAGCTTCTTAGAGTTAATATACTGTAGTAACTACAGTGTTGTTTTATCTTATCAGTGTACAGACTGGATCACTCACAACTTTTCTCATGATCTGTACTGGACCAAAAGTAGGGAATATGCATGAGATAGGAGCTTGAATTAGCTTGGGAGATAGTTGACCTCTGGTAAAACAAGAATTAAAAAAATGTGTGAGGGATTGTTTATTGCCACCTTATTCAACGTTTATTGCAACCTTAGTACCTTAAATGTACTGTACCAGTTCTTCTTGGACATTTCCACTGAACTTTCCATGAATTCTTATGCCCAAATGCAATGTAGGTGCCTGTTCTAGTTAACGATTAATAGCTGCAATTTACAGCAAATGGGCTTCTGCACAATATGTTTAGCGGGGCTAGATAAAATGGGTCCCTGGCCACTGATCTGGAGACAGATTAGGTTTTTAGTTGTCTATGATTAAGGCATGAAGAGGAAATAGGAGATCAGACTTTGGACATGCAGTGTTGAATGCTGCCCACCTGTTATAAATGAGCAGTTAAACAAGTCAAGCGTCGGTGGTCCCAGGGAAATTCAAGGGCATAAGCTGGCCATACACACACACACACACACACACACACACACACACACACACACACACACACACACCCATTTGCACGGCAAAACTTGTGAAGACACTCATTGACGTAATGCAATCCCTAGCCCCTAACCCTCAAAACTAATTGCCACACATTCTCTTTTTTGAAGCCATCCTACCCCTTTCTGTGCAAGAGGCTGCTGTAAGCTTGGCAGGTCACTGGGCCGACGGATGGTCTATGATTTTCCTCTGTATAAAGGCAATCCAAAAAAGGACATTCATCACTGCGGGGAACTGAAGAGATCTGCTCTACTGCATGTACAACCACACTGACTGCATAACTTGTCATACATTACTCTTTAAAGTAACCTGTTTCCTTAGACTCATCCTTGTCCAGGGTAATGAATGACAAATATATGCAAGTGCTTCACATCCGCCAGAGCCAGTGTTGCCAAAGGCACCTTAACACTGTACATGTTAGAGTTGCAAAAGAAGAGCATCTTTTACATCTCTCCATGAAAGTGTGGCCTCCAAATTGGGTCAACAGACTGTCGCAGATTTCTTTCCTGTCAAGGAGTCTCTCCTTGTACCTGCAGGCTGAAAGCACTTTACTCGTTCTGTGAAGTTTGACTTTTGTGCACTCTGTAACACATCTGAAAATGTTTGCTTACTGTGTGAGCGATCGTGTGAGCTGCAGTGTTGTCCTCGTTTATTCCTAAATGGGCTTATTGCATAACAGCCCATGGAGGGCCATGTCATTTAAGTGGTACACCATGTGAGAGGTGTAAGACAAGGAACTGGGGCTAGCCATGGAGAGGGGCTACTCTGGTAACGCGGGCTAAAAGGTTAAAGCAGCAGGGGGAATTAATATGTCTTAATGACATTATAATGAATGGGAAAATATGGGACATCATTTATTAAATGGAGTCAAGTGTGTCAGGGAAGTGCGCGGACTCACAAACGCATTAATTATCCGGCCATCTCTCTTCATGGACTGGGGAAGAAAGCATTGGTGGAGAGGTAATGACAGGCCCCGAACGGACGTCATAAATGACCACAGGGGGGCTTCAAGAGGACAAGGTCTCGTCTCACTCCTGCACTCACGCAGCAAGATGTCCCTTCATGTGTCCCAACCGTCACTGGGACTTTGGACAGAAAAATCAGCGTTGCCTTTTCTAACAGTCAATTCCAGACAAGAAAGGAGGAAATGCCCTTTTTTCTCTAAAGACCTGATATCATACTGGCAAGACATGACTTGTTATTGATCATACCTGTCACACAGCGACAAGAAAAAGAGATGCAAGTCCTGTTTCTACACTTTACTGTCTTGGGACCACAGGAGGGGAGGGGGGGGATGCTCTGTTCAAGAACAGTCATCCATAACCACCAGTTTGTTCCTAAGGTTTTTGTGATATTTGGTTTTAATAGCTTTTCATATATTTTGACTTTGTCGAGGTTTTCTGGTAACCTGTAGATTCCAAACGATTGTCGTTGTGTCCATGCACTCCTCGGAGACTAATAGTCATTGTTTTGCACATCAACTACTTACTTAGCTACAGAAATCTGAACACAGTGGCCTCAAATTTTGACATTAACAGGTATGGTTGGAGGCATTTTCAGGAACATACTGTATGACCATCCGCTAAGCACTTTGCCTGGAGCATGTTGATGCTTTTTTTTTTACTGCCTCCAACAGTAAACCCAACCAACACATGTTAACATTTACTGAGCAATTATTTAGTATTTTTCATCTAAAATGGTGAAGCACTTTAAGCTACACAGGCATCCATTTTCTGTTTACCTGGTACGGAATCTGTTTTGACAAATCCTTATGCTATTTTGGGTTTTTTAAAGAAATCTAGTTAAATCTAAAGGCTTGTAGTAACATTGCTTGTTATTACTATACACATTGGATCTGGGAGCGTATATATATTCTCTGAATTTGAAATGATGTTATGTCTGTATGTAATAAAGAAGCACCATCTTGTCCCTGCATAGTCCACAGTGATGTGTTCCAGCATTGAGCACCTGTTCAAAGCTCTCAGAGTGGTTCTGTACAGATACATAATACATTACAATAAAACAGCCTGGATTTGCAGCTCTACAAACTGGTTAATTCCTCACACAATAAACCTGCCAATGTCATTTGAGGGAATGTTGACCAACCAAATGCACATCCACGCTCAGTGAATCTACAGCTTGGTGGCCATATGTTGTTATGGCAATACTAGCTACCGGCAAACAAAGCCTGAAGCAGAAAGATCTTTTTTTGTTCCTCCTCTGTCTTTCTTTCTAATCTCCCAGTGCTGCCAGTCTGTCAGCATTTCAGTATCCGACTACTGGGGGGGGTCAGCTGAGTCAGAGGTCGAATGCACGCAAGCTTGGCACAAACACAACAAAGGATTGGTTTTCCTTGGAAAAGTCAGTGAGACCTAGGTAATGGAGGATATGCCTGGCACAAATTTGATGTGAGATTGATGTAAAGGTTATTCAATGTGGCGAAAGAAGTTGATATGCAATTAAAATGATGTGCTGACCAAAAATATGTTGGAGAGGTGACATTTTATTATGCCTTTGTCTTTTCTAGAATGTTTTGTTTGCTGTCAGGAAGACAACAGATAGGAAGATTCCAATCATTGTTGGTTTAAAATGTGACCGAGTGATTGTAGATATCTTTCTTTTGGCGTCTTGTGGATTTCAAAGTTGAGTAAGGACCAGGTTGTGATGGTCTTAGACGTGGTGTGAGAGAGAACAAGTCCTGGAATGCTCATGTCACTCCGGAAATGAGTAAATGACACTGAAAATTGTGGCAATTATTGCCGACTTAAGGCCTGCCTCTGGGTCCTAGGAGAATTAGAGGAGAATATACAGTCTCCGTCTTCAAAGGCAATTAGTCTTCATATTGTAGTGTGTCCATTCAGCGAGTGTTCTCCCCACTCGTGGGACTGCACATGTGGACATGGCTAATAGTCTCTGTTAATGAGCCAATCGTTCATTATCAATCTTGTGGGACGCACAGTGTGAGAGCAGCATCCTGTTGACACGTTTAGAGGAAATGGCCGCTGCATGCCGTTCCCTACGTATGCACAGCACTGCGGCGCAATTGTCGCTGAAGGCTGCGAACGAGCAGCTTGATTCCACGTGCCCTTGTGGAGACAGCTAAATTAGACAGATTTGCATATAGACACACACGCAAACACGCGCAACACACAGTTTGAATCCTAGCCTATTCTGGAGGGGGAATGCCCTTTTTGTCCCCGGCCACCTGGTCAAAACACTAACAGTTGACTTGTTGCTGAGCCCTGCAATGGTGATAAATCACTGTGTAACCCTCCCAATCGCATACATACAGTCACAAACCGGCCGGCACCATCAGCTTATTCCTGACCACCTTGCCAGATACCATCTCTTTATGGTTTATGAGAGGGTAGTTCACTTAGTGCAATACATTCTGCTGTCTCTATGTGCTCTGTACTAGGCCCCATCAGCACAGAGCTCATGGTAGATGTGAGGCCTTTCTACACAACCAATCAGAAACTGGTCCTCACATCTACTCCTAATGCCAGAGAAAAGACAAGGTGTTTATTGTGTGGAGCTTCTCTTTACCCTTGGACAAACCTTTTGACTTGAACCCTTTTTTCATCCTGTTTACTTAATTATTCAGTTTGTTCCTCAGCATCTTGGCTTCCTTTACACATTCCCCAATGTGTGCTGCATGCAGCCGTTTCCACAAGCAGGAAAGGTAATCTGAGCTCTTAAAAGCCCTCTACATTACTTACTCCTTCATTCTACTTTGTCTACCATCTAGGCAGACTCCCGTTTAGCAGTGGTCCAGCATTCTCCATGACCTTACAGTACTTGATTAAGGGCATTGGGCCTCTGGCGCCACTCTGTTTCCTCCATGTTTAATTAAAAGGTGAAGAAAGTTCTCTTCTTGTGATGATGGCTTGGGTAAATGATTCTCTCGTGGCCAACCAAAAAACCTCTCGTGGCTCCGGCCACAGGCTTGTGAAGACACACGTCCGTTCACTATGGGCTGTTTTCCTGAGACTGAAAACTGTCTTGACCTTTGCGCCATTGCCAAGGAAACTGTCCATCTTTCAGTTTCCCTGTAATATACTGAACTCCTCAGAATCAGATAATGCAAGGAGACATTTTTTTCTTTCCGCCTTGTTTACTGACAAGATGTCTTTCTCTTCAGGAAGGAAGGAAGGAATCATCATAGTCTGTAACACAGGTTGGCTTGTCAAAGCCTGTTTAGATACATCCTCCGAGGAGCCGTGCAGAGAGAAACACAGGGGTGCACTTAGTGCCGTTGCCGCTGGGGAGGGGGGCTGTGGCACGGCGGAGCAGCAAGGAGGGGGGTGGGGGGCTGCTGTTTCATATGTCTATGGCAATTAACGCTGATGTGACACATTCAAAAAGGTCCCCTGGGATTGACAAAGCCAACAAATTGACTTACCATTTGAGCACGAAGATGTAGGAGGAGAGAGAGAAAAAGGCATGCAGCTTCATCTTGTCATAATGAATGTGGAACCTATTCCTGTCGGGTGCTTTGCTGGTGTGATGATGGCACTTTATTTCCCTGTATATGCCGTAAAGTACCACTGTGCTTACAGGGACATTGTGTAGCTTTTGACAAGATGTGGGGGTGGGGGTGGGGTGGGGGGGGCGGGGGGGGGGGGGGGGGGGGCGCCCAGAGGTAATGACTTTATCGTATGGTTCTGGTAACTTACATGACAAACTAAACCATTGCTTTGCTGCTTGCTATAAATGTCTCCTTAGGCCCTGGAGCAATGCAGGCAGAAAGACAGATGTTTCATTTCATGCCATATTTTCAAACTCTTACACACCAACACACACACACACACACACACACACACACACACACACACACACACAGACAGAAAGAGAGAGAGACCGTATGTGACAAACCTCTAGTCAATCCTGAATGATAAATACATGTCAATTCATTTCCCAGAGCAGTACTGGAATCGCCCTGCAGCTCCGGGAGCAGGAACTTGTGTCCATAAAGGTTCAACCAGTGATCCAGGCTTTTAAGAAGTGTTCAAAATGACAGGAGTCATTGGGCGGCCAATTTGTTTTTCTCATGGGGGAGCCGTGTTTGTGGCATTCAGCTTTCCGCAGGGGAAACAAGGGCAATCAGCTGCAGCTTGTCCAGGACTATGAGAGCTAGTAGTAACCTCTGACCACTGCTGCGGAAGTCACCGGAGGTTTCAAGAATAGGGCCCCCATTGCCATATAGTACAAACTTACATCACAGTTAATTCTACTGCATTACAGTAAGGATTTGTATAGGTACACCATAGTTACAAATCCTGCATACAAGAACAGATTAGCCATTGTCTTCTGCTGCCTGCACTAAATGAACAACGGGGGGAATAATGTAGTAAAAAACATTAAAAGGCAGGGGTTTTAGTGACAGCAAGAAAATGGTTGACATAAATGAACACTTCAACACAATTAATTAGACCTTGTTATTGGGCTTAATCACTGCAAAAACTCCCAGGTTGTGTAATTCAAGTGTTTAACTTGAGTGTGACAGACGCGATGAGGAGAGATTCTGTGGGGAGCCCTTACACGTGTAATATTGGTCCACAGGAGCCCTTTGTGTGGCTGGGAAAGGGGGGGGGGGAGATGTGTGTATGGTGGCATTGAAGTGGTTGATGGGGCAGATGTCTACTCCGGGCTGGCCATGCATACAGTCCTGGCCCAGGGGAGCTCAACCCGCTGTGAATCAAGAGCAATTAAACACGGCTTGTGTGTTGGAGTTCACTGACGCAAACAGGCTGTAAAAAAAAAAAGCCTACGCACACGCAAGCAACCTTAAAGGACAGGACGGATGGGAGAAACTAAAAGTGCCATGGGCGTAAATTGTACCAAATCAAGTGAGCGCTATAGGGAGCCAAAAAAGAATCCCACGCTTTATTGTGTAGAAAAGTGAGGTGCTTCTATAGCAACAATATTATATTGTTGTATAAGTATCAGATGGCAACACATGGCTCTGCTCAAAGGCAATGACCTAACCTGCAGCCTTCTTTAGCTGCGCTTTTTATAATCCTACAGCTGCATTACTGCCTGCACTAAAATAATGTTTTATAAGAACAATACAAATGAATTTCACAAAGTAAGCAGGAAAGGACCAGGTATTCAAGGCATGCTATGAATGTAAATAGTAGAAGCCTTGCTCCTCGTTTGCCAATATTATAAGACATAAGCATTGAAGCTGGTATTATGATGTATAGTTGTGTAGTTTAGTAAACATAAGGGAAGCTTTTGATGTCATCAGAAAATGCTAATGAGTTTCTTATTAATATGCAATTGAAGGGTTTCAAATCCAGGTTGCTGCTCTTTGCTGCAGGCAGGACAGTGCTACACTGTATATTACTTAGTGTGATTTGCTAAAGGGCAGGCGGGATCATGTAGGCCTCTTGCAGAAGCACTTATATGAATCTGAAAAACCTTTCAAGCTCTCTTCAAGTTTGATGGCTACAAAAGTCACTACTCTTTATTCCTCCACCTCAATCTTAAATAAAACTTGTATTTCCTCCGTCGTGTCAGTTCAGACTAGGCCTGCCAAATGAATTCTACACAGTCATAACTAGATTTGGTGGTGAGCAGGAATAACCAGCGCTCTACTGCTAAATCAACATCAGACACTGTGGGTGCTCTCGGGGGCTCCGTGCAGTGCCTTCTCTGTTCCTCAAGTCAGAGCAGTGTGCTTCGCCTGCAGCCCTCCGTGGAATATCTCTTAATGGAACCGGCATCTTCATTTTGGCTTTGCTCTGATTTTCTTTGCATGAAAAATCAAATCTTCCATTTGAACTGTGAAAAAGTAAAAGGGTTTGGGGAGATGGGCTGGGTGGGCGACGACGAGTGAGAAACCAACAGCGGAAAAAACAACATAAGCTTTTAATACTAAGTTAATCCCAGACAAAAAACAGCTGAAGGTAATGTAGAGCTCCATAGCTATAGCAGAGGAGGTCAATGGGAAAGGAGAATTAGGCCGTAATAGGATAGGCGTAAAATAAGAGGAAAGATCACCATAGTGAATTTCAACCAGTCGCAGGTAGATTTGTGTGGGATAAATCTTTTGCGATTTTCATTGCCATGAAAGTAGCACTCAGAGGCCATTCGTACGAGAGCAAAGCAGAATTAGGCAATCTTGTCCAGATGAGGTGTGGTGGCTTTGATGGTTGCACAATGTTTTTAATCATACTACAGCCTGAATATGCCCTGAGCACAAACAGCTGACACCAATCATTATTGCAGGACAGAGAAAAATAAAAGTGTTGTACACAAATGCCACTTGTTTATTATTCATGTATGGAGTGGATTCACACACAAGGCCATGGCTTCAGGGTGTGTTGTCTCTCCTGACCATTGACAGTTCAAAAACAAATTCTACAAAGAAAGACAGATAGTGTGACATGGGAGCCACGCACACAGCAGGGGCCGAAAAAAATCAATCACCACTTTCAAGCAGCACACTCGGGCGGCTTTCAAAATAATGAAGATAGGGGACAGACAGGGGTTTGTGTTGGAGACACGGCCGTTAAGATGCACCTGTCCAACATGTTTACTTTGTTTTCTCACTAGATAAAAACATATTCAAGGTTTGAGCTTTCCTTTTGAAAAATGTGCTTCTTAGGACAATTGATTTGCAATTTAAAATTCTATTTTGAATAAGAAATGATGGTTGGATTCCAAAGCTGAAACTACTGTAGGTTTAGTACAACAAGAAACTTTTTTTTCCACTGATCTATCCACAACCTTTTTAACCTCTTCTCTTTCTTCTTGTTTTCCACCCATACTTCATTTTAAAGTGGTATAAGCTTTATATTTAAATAATGCTATGGTGGGATAGATTTGAACTTTTAGAGTTGTTCATAAAAACATGAAAACACTGCCACTGGGTCAAATGGTAATGGGTAACACATTTTCTTACAGTCCATAGTGTATTATAAAGTGATGTAAAAAGATGACCTTTAAAACGCAAAGCTTAAAGTGAACAGCTAATGTTCAGGTCATGCGTATCAGCATCCATTGCCACTGTAATACAGTCATTCATAGAAGGATCACAAATATATATTCCCCCCTCAAAAAAAATGGCTTAAAAATACCCATGCAAAATTATTTTTTCTCTTTTAAAACCCCACCTCTGTCATCCTCATCAAATATTTAAGCATCAGTCAAACCAATGCTCACGCAAACAATGAAATGACACAGGTTAAAGAAAAAAGAAAATAAATACCAACTTGTTTTTTCACGAGGACATACAGAGCCAAGCAATAGTGCATGAATATTCATGTGAACCACAACAAACTGTGAAAACGCCTTTGTTACTGAAACTAAATCCCATGCTCTTGTTAGAGAAAAGAGTACACTCTCCGGAGGGGGGCTTGGATCCCAGCCTGCTAAGATGGTTGCCACCAGTGGCGGTGAATGATGCTAAAAAAAGGCTGGTGTCAAAGAGACGGCATACATAGCTAAAAAAAAAAATGCTGTTTACCTCTTTGGCAAACATGAGCAGAGCGCTGTGTCGCAGCATCAACAGCGAGTCAATAAAAAAAGCCACCATGTTTGGTAGAAGTTAATTGAGGCACTGAAGTGATAAATGTAATGTTCGCAAGTGTGACTTTATTGCCCTTAATTGTGAAAAACAGAAAAAAAGTGTACAGTTATAAATCTGTCAGTTTAAGTTGGACTTTAAAGGCCGTAGATAAAAGGGTAGTTAGTCAGGAATGAGTGAAATCTAATTAATAAATAGAGGAACAACTAGTAGTTGAAAATAAAGGTTTATCTTCGATTTGTTTTTAATAAAAGGCAGGAAAGGGAAGGCAGCTGTTTTGTTAAAATAATGAGAAAAGACTGCATGGCAATCCGCATGGACTGAAGACTGGAACTGCCAAACACTGACTTGATGATGAGCCTGAGGGTTTATGCAATCACTTACTTGTGTTATGTAGTTATGTTGTTTCCAGTTGATATGTATTAAACAAAATCGAATTACATCCACCAGGATACACTGTTGAGTAAAATAACAAAACATGAAAATATCTAATGCAAGTTGAACACTTGTTGGCACTGTAACAGAAAACTAGTGAGCTGGCTAAGAGCTTGTGTCGTTGTTTACGTAGTTCAAAATGACATACTGATGTGCAGTGTCAGGCAGTAATGCATTAGTTAAGGTGCACCATTAAAATCCAAGGCACACAGCTATTTATATTGCAAATAACGACGTTACACTATGCTTAATAGTGCAAACAAATCAAACCAAGATTCTGGATTTTCCTACAAGATATCTTCAGGCAGGGAGTTGAGCAGTTACTAATTCCACCGACTCTAGATTTGCAATTTGAGGGTCGGCTTGTTCACTACGTTTGATGGAGAGTTGAGTTTAGCTTGGTCTCTCTGTGGACAGACTGGTGCAGAAAGTTAGCTTCGGGGGCAGACAGTGTGAGGACAAGATATGCTCCTCCTGGTTAATATAAAGTTAAGTCTTCTTAACTGGCTTGATAACTTTAGCCACTTACGCGCCTTTAAGAATCACCTGGTTTTGGAGCTTGAAGATGACACTAATCATTGCATACTAATCTATTAGCATTGTACCAGGCTGGATACATTCAGCTCTGTAAAGAGACCACTCCAGATTATCAGTGCCTCTGGTTTTACTATTATTAGTGTGTGTGTGTGTGTGTGTGTGTGTGTGTGTGTGTGTGTGTGTGTGTGTGTGTGTGTGTGTGTGTGTGTGTGTGTGTGTTTGAGTAAAAAATAACCGTTGCTGTATTCTGTAGACTATTCACCAAAGTGCTCCCAAAGTGTAAAATATAGTTATTGAGATACCAATTTAAGCAACATTTGGAGTTATCTTCAAATTTTTTCAGAGCTGTATAACCTACTATACAGTCCGTGATGTGAAGAGTTATTTAGGAAGTACTTGTTAGCTTATGATTAATTAACGGTTAGCAGTTTGTTCCGGATGTATTATTCACTGCTAGCTCCCCGGGCTTTTCTGCATCTTAATGTAAAGTGTTACCAAACACCAGTGTGAGAATGACAAAAGAATTTGAAAGCAGATTAATCGGGGAGGAATTGATTTGTTAAGCTTAAATCCTTTCACGGGCGCCACAGTCGAACAGGATTTAAGAACAAGCCCCCGAGACGCACATCTGTTCTGAGTCTGTCCTCTTCAGGACAGAGGGGGCCCTCCAACCCAGGCTCTGCTGGGTGTCTTCCGAAGCCAGCGACCCACCAACTGGACCGGTTCACTGTGTGTGTGTGTGTGTGTGTGTGTGTGTGTGTGTGTGTGTGTGTGTGTGTGTGTGTGTGTGTGTGTGTGTGTGTGTGTGTGTGTGTGTGTGTGTGTGTGTGTGTGTGTGTGTGTGTGTGTGTGTGTGTGTGTGTGTGTGTGTGTGTGTGTGTGTGTGTGTGTGTGTGTGTGTGAGTGTGTGTGTGTACAATATGTCTCTGTTGATCTACATGTGCACACGTGTGAGTATACATGCACAGCAAGGATGAATGACTGTGTGAGTGTGGATTCATGTTTATCTGTGTTGGACTGACTGTATGTATGTGTGTGTGTGTGTGTGTGTGTGTGTGTGTACGTGCACTGTACAGTAGTAAATGTGCCAGCTGTCCAGTGCTGCCTTCAGGAAGAATATGTAATGGGGATAAGCTTTTTCTCCTGGCTTCCAGGGGGCTTTACTGTAGATCAGTTCCAGGTGTGTGCGTGCGTCTGTGTCTGTGTGTGTGTACGTGCGTGTGCATGTGTGCGGCCTATGTTAAACCAAAATAAACAAATGCAATAGAGTCAAGCCCCCAGCTAGAAGCCCAACAGCTAACAAATCTCCATCTGAGAAAGCAGCAGCAATAAGCCTGCGCTGACATAATTATGTCACACTGAGCCATTTCAAGTTGAAAACACAATTGTCAAAGTGCTCCCACTGCTCAATCACAGCCCTCACAACACAGATAAGGAAACATGGCTGTGCTTTATCTCTCCACTACAACACAAGGAAGTTATGATCGAGGGTTGTCTAGAAGTGCAGGGCTGTTTGTAAGTCATAGGTTGTATCGTATGTAGATAGCGTAATGTTTCTTTTAACCAATCTAAGCAAGGGGGGGGGGATGCAAACTAGTAAATAAATGAAAGGGATAAATACATCATTCCAGCTTTGTTATGAAGCCTTGAAGCTCAGCAGTGCAGTTTGGCCAGGGGTGAGGGCAGGAAAGCGGATTATGGTTAACGATATAGAGCTGATGCAGCATGGTGGAGATCCAGTCTGCTGGGATGGAGGTGGTGTTAATACTGAGGTTTTCTGACCTTGGATCACCCTCCCTAAACCCTCCATGCATGGGCACCTGCAAGCGCGCACACACACACACACACACACACACACACACACACACACACACACACACACACACACACACACACACACACACACACACACACACACACACACACACACACACACACACACACACACACACACACACACACACACACACACACACACACACACACACTCCCAGCTCCCGCTCAGCCCTGAAGCTCTCCCGATAAGCCAATGAGGGAGAGGGACACAGTGAGGCAGAGGAGGAGGTGGCACTAGCACTTGCAGGAGGCTGTTTACTTGCATTGTTAATTTCATTAGCCCTCCGGCAACCACTTCAATATTTAACATTCTCGATTTAGCTCTGTCCTTTTTCCCTCCCCCCTACTTATTTTTTTCCTTTTAACAGGTTTGCCAACAAAGTCCAACAATTAAACAGAGTGGGCACAGGAAATCTATCAGCACTCTGTTCTTACCACTTGATACAGTGGCACTTGATTTGCACTCAACTGAAGAAGGCCAAACCTTGTAAAAAAGCCAAATCCTGTTAAATGGGCAATCAATTTGGCAATGTGACTTTGTAGCCTGGTGTTGCTCAGCCGTGCTTGTAGATACCAGTAATGTAGAGTAATAGCCAGCATGTGGATGGCATGGTGGGAAGGCAGACTTAGGTATGTATGACAACTGATCCATCACTGATCACATGTGCCAAAAGAGGCAACTCATTTAAGGAAGAAAATAAAATGTCATGCCGCTTGCATTTCCCTCTAAACGTCTCCACATGTTCAGGGTCAAAGCCATGGTGTTGGGTATGATCTAGTATGTGAATGTGAGAAGTCAGGCCTTTGCATTAACATTAGCGGTCACATACATAGGAGCGCACTGAAGAGTGTGACAGCCTGCTAATGGCTCTGTCACAAAGGGACCGGAGTTTAGACACAGCTATAATCACGATCTCAATAAAGCGTGCCACCCTATACCAGCGCCCCAGCTCACTACTGTCCCCTGATATCCATACTCTGAAATCATATGTGCGCAGTCCCATGAAATCTAACTGCGTCTCGAAAAAAAAAAAAGATGGTTTTGCATACTGCCAACGTTTCCAGTTGGAAAAAAGCATTAGTGTGACTACTTCACACACACACACACACTCCTGCAGCACAGTGTCAACTGGTACGGCCTGGGTGAATAATATCCTGGCCTCTCTCCTCTAATCCCCTCCCCTCAGAGCAGCATCCCATTGTACGGGTCTTTCATACCGACGAGGCTGCAATTTATAAACTGTTCTTTTCATTGTGGCGTACTAGCAGCACAGCCCCAAACCACCCGCCTCTACAACCTCAGCCCCCCCCCCCCACCCCCCCACCCCCACCCTCGGCTGATTTATTAAACAATTCGCACACATAAAGTTCATTGGTAGGTGTGCTGGCGAGGCAAAGCGTTAAAATATTGCCACAATAGCAGGGGAGATCTTTTCATTTACCATTCAAAACAAATCTGACTGCGGCGGGCAGAGAATAAATCCAGACTAGTAAGTAAATACATGTATTGAAGCAGTGGACTGTTGAAAATGCATCAGGGGCAGGCTTTTTCTATTATGGGGATATTTATCTTCCTTCCTTAAGAAAAAGGCCAAGGGAGAAGGCGAGGAGGCGGGTGGGATTGTGTATTTTTTTTTCATGCAGTACACTAGTTTGTGCGAGCTTGTTTATGAGTGTGTGTGTGTGTGTGTGTGTGTGTGTGTGTGTGTGTGTGTGTGTGTGTGTGTGTGTGTGTGAGCGCAAGCATGTGAGTGTAATTGCTGCCTGTTATCATTAAGCGAGCTGGAGCGATCGGAGGATGCACAGCAACCTATGAAGGGCAAACCTGGGGATATTGTGCGTGACATTGGACGTCTGTGGGTAAGTAATGATCAGAGCAGCGTGACAGCCCAGCCTTAGCCGCGACAATGGCACATTGTTCGCTGTGCTACGCCGCCCCGCGTCCCACTCCCATACCCACCTCTTCATTAGTTAGGAAGCCCCCCATATTCACCAGTGAAGTCCTATATTAACAGGAATGCTAACAGCATTGTTTCTTCAGTAGTTACAGAGCCATTTAAATTCAACTGTTATTTATAGAACGCCTGCATGGTTGTGTTTGCACTTAATGAAATGGTTATTTTGTTGTGGTGAGAAGGCCAAACAGGGATTTGTTCTTCTTCCCCTCTGCGGTCACTCATTTATCCTCTAGCGCTCAAGCGGGTTCAAACCAGGGCCACATCACCTCCAATAAGAGGCAAAATGTGCTTTAATTGCGGAGTAATCCCCGAGAACTGTATAGAGGAGTGGTACTAATGAGTAATTGTCTGTTAAGAAGATGAGACAATTTACTTGGAGTGGTGAAATCAAGATGGTAGAAGCGCATGTGAGAGAAGAAGCAGATTAGTGAAACCAAATCCATAAAAAACACAGTTGGTGCTCTAGTGAAGAACGTGTTTGTATGATTGACTCCAGTGCCCATGTTCACGATAATAAAGAGGAACATCTCCCAGTGCATTGGTGGGCGATGTAGTTTTTTTTTGACAATGGTCGTCTATTGCAGACAGGAATAGGGATCATCAAGCTTTGGCTACAGATTTGGCTATACTGGTTCATAAGTAAAATATTGTTCTCTTATAGGGCCACAGCGCAGTGTATCTTCTACATCACAACAAGAAACCAGGGCAGTCACTTTGTAAACATGTCAGCACTGCAGGTAGCACACACATATGTGTCACTCAAGAGGCACAGTAATTTCATTTGGTCTGGAATAAATAAACCTTCATCCCTCAAACTGATTACGCTCCCCCTCGGAATCTTTTCGGCTTGACTCCCACTTTGATGAAACAGTGCCCCGCTTAATGATGCCGTTGATTCATATCCGGTGGGTATCGCACCGTACGAGAGAAACAGAGGCAAAGGCTCAATTGCTGCTTGAAATCACTGGAGCCCGTGCTGCCATCTAGCACTGCTATAAGAAAATGGACAGACAACAGCAATTCTTGTTTTGGCTTGTCATGAATAAGTTATATCAACCTCCAATGTATGAGGGAATATGAAAAACTAATTACCATATTTTCCATTAATGGGAACAGAAAAGTTTTTGGGGTGAACTTCTCAAACTGCAGTAAATTCTGTAATTATGGCTCTTTTCTTGTTATTCTTGTTTGGTAAGACGGCGAACTCACAATGAACAATATTCACAGGATTTATAAGCACCCAGAGAACTCTGCTCGTAAGCTGATAAAGGAACGAGCTGAGCTGGGTTTGGGTGTTCTTGGGCTAAAGACCGATTTTTAAACGGTAATAGGAAGCATTTATATGAACTCAAAGTCTGGCGTTGTGCCTGCCATTAGGAAAGTTAAGACAAACAATAAAAATGCCTGTTAGATCTCTTTTGGTTTGTAATTGCAGGCAGAAGCCCATATACAGGGGTATCAAACCTCCCACAGTTGGAACTGCAGAATTCATGAAGGAACATGATTGATTCATTAGGCCAATATGTTTCATAAACAGTCAGTTGATTTAAACAATCTACACTTGAAATACAATCTCGCTTTGCTATAAAAGACTGGACATCTCTCCAGATGCTTTCCTATCACAAAAGCTTCCTCACGGATAAAGATATCCCATCAAGACAAAACAACTCATTATGAATGAAATACATGAGAAGGAATGTGCACATGAACTTAACATGACTTCCCCTTTCTGAATGGCTCAAGAAGGGTTTGCAGAGCTCTAGGAAGCTGGGGATTCTGTACACTAACCCCGGCATCGATCCAGATCAAGCACTGGAAGAAAGAAAGTGGGCGTTGGGAGCAGAGCCCCCTTTGATCAAACAGTGGTCATGACTTCTCCAAGACGCAGCAATCTCCCACTGAAGTCTGGGAACAGTGTGTGAAGGTCCCACAAGGGATTAGGTCTGAGTATGTCAATTATAGTATGTATGCAGAGTTACTCAAGGGTAGGATCTGCCAATCTCTGCAGCTTTTGTGATCCCACCATGGCTCAAAATAGAAAAGTTGCATTGTGTCTCTGCCAAAAGCCTCAGCAAACATTTACAGACATCAATAGCATTTGCACGAATATACTGTATTAGATGTTTAAGTGCTAATGTCATCACGACAGCTCACTGGCACTTTATCACCAGAATAATATATAGTGTCATAAAATGCTGATTATGTTTCATTTGTAACATTATCACTGTATTGTTTGAAGTACTCATACAGATTAGATATTACGAGATTGGATCTGGTATGCGTAAAAAAAAAATTGGGGCGACAGAACAGATCGTAGGCAATCACAATGTTTTCATTTATAAATATATGAATATACATGATCGCACAATATCTATTATCAATACAAAACCATTTGAACATGGCATTTGATTATTCGTACTGAATCAACTCAATAACTAGGCAAACTTCATGCCACAAGAAAGACTGAGATGTGGTTGAGGGATCCCGATGTGTTAGTAAGTCGACCGCTGTATTTGTGTCACAATACACTGATAAGGGGTTGGGATACATTTATATTCAGAATTTGGCAGATGGTTTCTTCAAGGGGGAAAAACAATCCAAGCATGTGTGGGAAAATAGACAAGACAAGTTTATTTGTATAGCCCAATCCAGACACAAGGCATTTCAAAGTGCTTTACAGGGGCATAAACTACATCAAGATTAGACGTTTGAAATAGAGGTATTTATTATTTTTTGGTCGTCAAATGTAAAAAGGTCTATAAAACGTGTGTTAAAAATATGTTTACTACGACATAAATTTAATGAGGTAAACAAAAAAATGAAGCAGTCTGAATGGGTTATGCCATATAAAAGGATATGGGCGCTAAAATAAGACAAATTAGGAAAATGTTCCAACACCTAGCAGTTCTCTGCCAAATAGGATCACTGTCTCAATTCCTGAAATATGTCAAGTCACAGTATACACTTGGAGCTGATCCAAGACCAGATTAAAAAAATGAAATGAAGATCTTTTTTGTCCTCTGCTCTACCAGAGTAAACACACTAATCCTCACACTTTGCTGCCTCGTTACTTGGGCTCTTCATTAAAATGCAAGCACTTCTCCTCTAGGCGGTTACCAATACTTGATGCGCTGGATTACCGGCGGTGAAGTCGGACATAATTTGTTTTTTAATAAAACATTGGGGGGATTAAGTTGATGGAGTTTACTGAGATTTGGCTCGGAGGAACTGCACGTCTTGTGAATGCAGAGCAACAACAAGCCAACAACTACTTTGGTATCTAATTGCTCTTAATGTAGAACAAATTATTGTAATAACAGGGTATTCCTTACATAAATACAGCTACTGTAAACAGAGAAGAGGCGCATACTAATAGCAGACAAGACGTACCTGTATATTTGCATTTGTTTACACACATTTAGAGGGAAATGGCTGGCTATAACGTTAGGAAGAAGTAGTATTAATTTGTAGCCTTAATTAGGAGTTTTATGGGTTGCCACAGTAGAGAGCACATAAAACGACAGCGTCATCACTAATTCAACATGGCAGGCCTGCAGAACACCATCTGCTGCCCAAGAAAACTGTTAATAAAGTCACAATTATCTTTTTGTAAGCACTTTATTGAGAATAAAATTTGCAAATTAATTAGCTGCGAGTCAAGTCCGGGGATAAGAGGAGAGGAGGGGTGGGGGGGGGAAAGGCCAAATCACCAAAGGCATGAGGCAAAGCATTTGATTCAACAACGTTCTGCAACCAAACACACCCGTGGCGCTAATGATAATTTGGGGTTTCATTGCTGATGATTTGAAACAAAGGCTTTGTTTCACTTTTTAATTGCGCCTCACATCCGCTTACACGCATTTTGTAATGAGGCTGCACATTTAACCGTGGACTCCCTCCTCTCATCACAACAAACAAAACCAAAACCAAAAAAAAAACGCCGCCTTCACAGCCAGTAATTGCATAGTGTGTTAACAGCTGGCTATCAAAACCCAGCAGGAAAATACAATTCACCCAGTAAAGTTGAGCATCGAGCCCTATTCATGATCAATACTGCTGGGCCAAGAAAGCACTTATCTGCTGTGTTTACATTGTTGTTAGTTTCTCATCAAGAAACGCTTCCCTCATTACCGCCCTCCTCCACCTCACCCATGGCTGCTCTCACTGCCTTTTCCAGGGTTTTGTCAACACCATGCACGGACAATAAATGGCCAGGATAGCGGCCAGATCATTTTGTTAATCCCTTTTGCCTAAGACCTTGAGGAGTTTAATTCATGGTGATTGTTCTGACTCCCCCTCGCCGACGATCAATACAGCCCATTTCAGCACTTTTTTTTTTTTTGTTGCCCAGACTCGGAAACAGAAAGCCCTTGCCGCTCCGCACTTCTTTATGAAGACTGCACACAGACAAACACGCTATCCTTCAAAGTCATCACAGACAGAGTTTACACAAAGACGCACACACACAAACCATAGTAATCACTACTCTTGAAACTCAGTGGCTGCCAGTGAATTTACAGCTATAAGTCACGTACTACTGTGTGTGCCGCGGTGTTCCCAATGCCTGTAACATACATGTCTCCCAGTTTGCTTTTTTTCTTACTGTGATTGGGTGTGGAGGAGAAATAGTGGAGGTGGGGTGGTGGTTATTCCTTCCATCTTTGTCTGTGAAGCGCTTATCAGTGATCCCCAGCAGCTCAATGCCCTCTAACCCCATCATCATATCACACACATGACTTCTTTATTTTTAGCCCACAGACGATATGAGCAAATATCTCTGGAAGAATACAGTAGAACACACACAAACACACTTCCAGTCCTATAATAACCCAGTTCCCTTCTCTTAAAAAGAGACTGAAGATTGCAGAGGTTTCACCATATCATAGCCACAGTGTAAAAAGGGAGAGGCAGTGACACTGAGGTTGCCAAATGAGCCACAGTGGCCCTGTTTATTACCCATTTAAAGCAGTTGAGAGGACACCCTGGAGAGGTGAGACCAGCAAACACTTTACACACAAGTGAGGAAGCGGATGTGCAAGGTAATTGTTCTTGTTAGCATGATTTACGATTCATAAATTCTGCACTCACCGGGCATTGCCTTTTGAACACACGAAAAAAAAAGGGATAAATAATACCCTTTTTTCAAACGTTTAGAATTCTTAATTACCTGGGCCTTGCCGGCGGTTTACGTATTGATGTAAAAACACTGGGGCAATCACCCCTAGTCTCCTGTGTTTTTTTTTAATGAAATGTGCACGGCTGCCTATGCATAACCACATTTCCAGTAAGCAAGAAGTGCACAAATTAAACGTGCCCACTGCTCAGATGGCGGTACCTCCTAAAGTAGCATTTGGAAAATGACCTCATACGTTTTATTTGCAGGGCATGCTTTGTTCACGGAGTGGTAATTGACAGCGGTGTAATGGAATTGCAAGTAAAAATCGCTGAATGTGTTTTTAAAGTCAATAACACACAATGTAATGCCCCGCCAAGCGAGGGTTTGGGAATACAATTATGATCAATTTGAGCGCTGAGGGCGGCCATTTTGAATCAGCCTCACACAGAGACAATGGGTGCCTCTCACTCCGCGCGCTCATAAAAGAACTTCATCTGTATTTGTGCTCATGAAGAGATTGAGCACAGACCAAACAGATGCACGCTGTGTAACTGCCTCACCTCTAGGCAGTTTTAAAAAACCATTGAAGTCGTCGGATGGAGCATAACAAACTTCCTCCTTTTGATAATAAGCAGGTAGACAGCAGGCTAAATAATTATTCAAACTACTATGGCGCAGCCTCCCTGTTGAACTGGTGTTAACCCACCAACAGTTTTAAATTCATCTACAGAATATTTACAAGTGAGTAAGTTCCTGAATCCCCTCTTCCATCTTGTGGCTCAGTCTGTATTCAGTTTTTTATAGCACTCTCCAGCCCCTAATCGTGTCCTTCACCACGCGAGTATGTTTACAGCTGCCTTCTCTCCCCTTTTCTGTGAGGCAGGAGATCCAACTCCTTGAGTGTGTCGCTTGCTACACTTCACGGCACAAGCACTGCATTCTGGCTCAACGGTCTGTAGGACACGCCACACAACACCACTCCTTTTCTCTCCTCGTCCAGAAGCTGCCTTTAAGTGACCAGTGGCCGAGGAGCCATGTCTGATTTATCGACTTGAAGGGGAGACAACAAGTTGGGCTGGGCCTTGGTCTGTTTCAGGTGGTTTGATTATAATAGGAACCTTGAGGAAAGGAAGGGGATTGATAGCAATGATGAGTTCCCAAGCCTGTGTTCGTCAAGTGGTCGTGTGAGCATCATCTCTAGGTGCACACAAGCGAAAGGCTGACCTCTGTTTCGTAGCTTCATAGGTGGAAATAACTCTTTCTTTAAAACTGATAATGTGCTTTTCATCAAAGTCGAAGTGTATAAATGGTAGTATTAATACCGAAATAGTTTTACAGGACTTCTCCTTTAAGCAAACTATAAGGAAACAGACATATATTGTAATGCTGGTATCTATAAAACAATGTGACAAAGTTGGAAATTAATTCATAGTTAATAAATAAACTTTAATCAAATAACATACAATCATAAGTTGTTTTACATCAGTGTGTCTATTAGTATAGCTATATTCTAATGTATGTCATACAGTAATATTAGAGCTGGAGGCTACTATAAATTGATGAGGTCATTTGTCAGAAGTGGAAAAGATGTAAAATATTGTGCGGGAAAATGTTTAGCAAGGAATTATAACTCACATTTAGTTGTTTTGTTTGATAAAATTATTACAATATTGGCAGTTACTATATTTAGACCATCTACACACAGTAAGGAAAGCAGCAATAAAACCATTGCTTGTGCATTGGAAGCTGCTACCTGATAACGGTCTTCTCCGAGTCAAGCAAGGGGAGCATCAGTATCAGACTGGTCAGACGACATGATCAGATTGCGAGGCCGTCCGACGACTTGGGAGCGAAGTGAATGGAGACAGCGCCATGATGTTTTTCTCATTAGACGCTATCAGGTGGCATCGGCTGACAGAGCAGGAGATGGCTGTATAACCTCCAGACTCCTGGTGGGCCGGGTTCCCTATTGGCTCCTTGGGTGAACCCTCTGACCTCATCACTAAGGTCACCAGTGCTGTGTTTAGCAGATTACATCAGATCACATAGAGATGTAGCACGTGGCCATTCCACTGGACTGTGGAATGGTATCATCAGTAGCTCATAGATACGTCATTGACCCTTTTCCCTTTTGTAAAAGTGCTAGACAACAACTTGAAATGCTGAGAAGCCCAATCATGTGTTCATTCAGTGAAACTGTTCTGCAATAGTGCGTCTTAAGGCGAAGACACACCGGGCCGAAGATCGGGCGTCAGAGAGTCTGGAGGGGGCGGGGACATGAGTTTGATGTGTTCGTTGATGTCGGCTGTCGCAAATGTCGTAGGCCTTCTTTCCACCAGATTCATTCACCACTTTCAGCCAGAGCAATCTGATTGGTGGAGGGCTAGCCCTTCTCTGCTCTGTCTGCAACATGCACTCTCTCCGTTATAATGACAGCCTACGTTGTGATAACAGCCTACTTAATGTCATCCCGCGCAAGCGCAGAACGTACGGCAAGTCGGCTCAGTGTGTTCTTAGCACTTTATTGACCGTGTCGGGGAGACTGGAGCTGACTGAATCGTCCGACGTAAAGTTTGCTGAGACAAGCATCAAACTGTTCAGTGAACTTTGGTTGTTTGTCCGGCGGTTTTCTACAACAGGTCTATTAAATGCTTAAATGTTTACACCTTTACTGGATCATTTACATGATTAAAATGTAAAATTCCTAACTTTTAAAGCAGTTTAAAAAAAGGCCTTTCCTAATATGTGGCTGACTTGACTCAAAAAATATTGAACTGCAGCAACCTGCTCTCCGAGAGGAATATGACATCATAAATCTGGTTCATGATCGTATTGAGACCTTTAGCCAACTTCCACAAATCATATTCCAGTCTGTTATGACGTCGGTATTTCAAAAGTAAAACAACATGTCTAAGAGAAGTTAAGGTGTCGAATGGACTGCTGCCTCCTCAGAGCCAAGAGAGAAAGGGAGGCAACAAGTTCGGCCCTGGTTCTATGGGATACAAAAGAGCTCCTGTCATTTGATGTAAGTTGTAACAAAAATAGTCAATCTAGCAGGTCTGTGAGAGGAAACCAAACTAATTGATCAGGCAAAGTATTGGACAAATTGACCGGATTAGAATTAGATAGCAAGTCAGGGCTTCACCAGTCATTGAGATTCATCTACTTGGGGTCCCGTCTATCTACCGTATTTCACTACCATACATCCATACATTTATTAGTTACAAGACAGACAGGGTTTTCAGTCTGAATCAGGGAAGTGGACCTACTGCCTGATCAACAGCCACACCAACATTTATATCCCTGATGGTTTGTCACTTGCATGGCTAAAAATGAACTCGCCTTTTCATCTACCTGATAATAATAAATACAGCATTGTGTCTTCCTTCAGGTCTGCAGTGGAGTCCACAAAATACGTATTTGAAAAAATAAATTCCCAGCATATATCTTACCTTACAAAATATGCAGTTGGTTGGAATGACCTAACTGTTAGTGTAAGGTCTTTATAGTTCAGCTACATCAATTCAAACCTGCCACGGTATCACTGTGTTCATGTTTGGAGCTAGTAAGATTGGATTGACATTAGCATATATTACTGTTGTGGCCATGTCAATAACCCTTCCGCCTGTGAGTGGGAGCCACGGGAACCTTACCATTCCCTGATCTAATTAGATGCCGACAAAGCTAACTGAACCTGGGCAATCCCCCCCGGTAGCGCTAGCCACAAACAGCAGCCTGTCGGGCAGAGGCCAGAAGGTGGGCTGACACCTAAACTTTCTACATTGATTACAGATGATTCCTCTGGATTTGCAGATGGATCGGGTTTCCGGTCCACGACCCATTGAGACCCACATGCATAACCATTACTACAAGAATATGTGAACACAAGGCCGACAGTTGTGCCATATAAGCATAGGAAGCAAGAAGTTCAAATGCTCAGTACAACTACAAACAGTAGTGGAGGAGAAATGGATCCAGGTTGATAAGAGAATTATTTTGTTTTTTCAAGGTACAGGATGTCCTACCAGACTGGCAACAGAGTAGGGAGGATAGCATTCATGATGATAAAGATTCTAGTCTAGATTCATAAAGGTATCCTCCACAGTGAATGGCATGTAGCTGTTGCTGTCATAATTACTTTTTTTTGCTTTCTTGTGTCTCGTGTAGAGTATAACAGCTGATTGTCAGATTGATACACTGCACTCGACCAGCGTGAGTTGGCATAGTAATATATGGCCAAACTAAGCTTGAAAAAAATGAACAGCTGCCTGGCGTCAAAATCCTATATTTAGCATACAATTGAACAGACATTTATTTTTTGGGTAAGCATTTATATACGTGTTGAAAAAGCTTTTTTCTGCTGGCCCCCCTCTGCAACAGCACAAGGCTGACTTCCGATACAGCAATGTGTCCCCCAAACTTGTTATGGTGACTGCGCTGACCACAATCTCCATAAGGCAACAGACTAAATAAGTACCTCATACAATCCCATTTCAAAAATCCTGAACGGTCGCTTTAATAAGTTGTTACAATTGTGAGATGATCTAGCATAATTCTAGTTGCCATCTATTCCAGTTTTAATTATTGTTCAGCCCAAGCTCCATCAAACATCTCTCTTGTCTTTGTAAGACATCACAAACACTGGATTTCTCAGTCCGTAGTGTCAGCATTTAACTATTTGGAAACATAGTCTGCCCAGTGACAGATGAGTATACATCAAAAGGGGCACTAAAACAAAGTGGCTACTTTGGTTTCCAAGTGTTATCCTCTGACGGCAATCCCCTGTCAAACCTACTACCGTACTTTCCGTACTATATGCCGCACTGGACAATAAGCCGCAGGTGTTATAATGTTTAATTACCATATGTAAGAGTTCGTGCACAGAGGGGATTGTCGGGAAAGAGATGGCTGCTTGAGGAAGCTCCCACATTTCAACAAACAAGTTGCATATTTGCATAATGTAGGCTACGTAAGTGTTACCATTTTGTGCAATAGTAGCTATTAGGGATGGGCACGAGTGTTTTCGCTACTCGTGTGATCGCTTGCATTCCTCGAGGATCAATCGATTCTTCGTTAAACTTTTTTCTATTTTTAGGACGCAACGCATCTGTCTACAGAACAACGGTTGACCGCAATAAAGCGCTCAATGCTTATGTCAAACAGTCACAGTTGCCATATGATATTAAGGATTTATTTTCCACAAGTTTAAAACACATTTTCCTAACTGAAAGTAATTAAATAAGCGGGCCACAATTTAAACCGATCGAGTAGGTCTGCGGTGGAGAGAGAAAAAAGAGAGAGAAAAAAAGCATGGGCTGTAGTTGGCTAACATTCAAAATAGACATTTAAAATAAGAAGGGCAGCAAATACAATAAAATTATTGTCCTACAATTTAAACACATAGATAGGCTAAATAACTCACCAAAGCAGTAGAAGTAGTAGGCTAGTATATCCAAGGCTAGTAATGCTCACTCCTGTCCGTGACTAATTACCGCGACTAATTCCTCGTTAACGGAACGTTACACCGTCGGCTTTTGAATCTCAATCCTATATTCCATAATAAAGGCTTCTTAAATGTCGTTTGCTCGAATGTGCCCGAAGTCAGCCTGGCTTCTTTACGTGTCTTTCCAAGTTTTCCAGCACCGCATTCAGCTCCGCGGTGCTGTGGAGACCACACACTGGCTGCGCTGCACGGAGGTGGCAGTTATTTGCGGTTTCTGTTTGACACAACACTTAGTTTATTTAACTTGGATCAAAATATTTAATTTTGTTAAACTTTATATCCGTTTTGTGCCGTTTTGTACACGTATATAACATTTTAAAATAGAGGCGGCCCGCCGGCCGGCCTAAAGGCTACAAACACTAAAAAAAACTAAAAACGATTTTCCTCATCCACCAATCGAGATCATTTGAAACGAGGAGTACTCGAGTACTCGATTACTAACGCCCATCCCCAGTAGCTACAGAATATATACTGTGCTGTGTAATAACAGGGTCGAAAAACGGGGAAAAAGTCGCGGCTTGTAGGCCGAAAAGTACGGTATGTAGAGTTCAGCATGCCACATCACAGGCTTTGACCCTGTAGCGGTTATTCAACTGTCCAGTATACTGTGGGATTCTTAAAGACCTGCTGCCCCCCTGAGGACTGAGTGAGTCTCCCTGTCCCCCAACACAAACACCATCTATTACGGTATAGAGTGAGTAACTTTTAAAAACTTCAGTAGAAACTGACCTCTGCAACAATGAAGCTTTCATGCCGGACATCTTGCTGGTCAGTTACTGTACGAGTAAATCCGGAGGAGCACGTTGGGCCTCAACGTCAAAGTGGAGGTGAAGTGCGATAAGCGAAATGAGCATATGCCAGTGGAAAGATAATGACTAAAAAATGACTTTCCGACTACCTTACACAAAAGAGAGACAGGTACAGGGGCACAGCTGCCGTGGAAGATTAATGGTGCTGCCAGATGTAGGGACTCCGGAGAGGGTGACCAGTCCGTGGTGCTCTTCACATACGCCAGACGAGGACAAAGCAGCAGTCACAGGAGCATGGGACTGAGACAAGTAAGGGTGTTGATTCAGAGTACGAGACTACATGACAACAATGAACAAAAACTGCCAGCGATGACAAGCTGTATGCAAGTTCTAGTAATGATGGGGGTTTTGTTTTTCTGGCAATGATACCTTAAACGTAACTATGTAGGCAGGGAGTTGTGCTATCTTTACCGCGTGCTCTGCCATGTCTAAATAATGTGCCGAATAGTCACCCAACGTGTGTTTCTGTTTTGATTTCACGTTGAAATATATTTAGAGTCTAGTCTAGTCACATTCAGGAATGGTTATTGTGGACCAAATGCCAGTGACAAATATAAAAAAATAACTTTTTTAACATAGTAGAAGCTTTAAAAGCTATGCCTACATCTCCACCATACAAACAATAATCCTTTAATGAGGAATCACCTTGCATTTACTACACCTTCCCAGTAATGCAAAAAAACGCATTTTATAAGATTGACTTCTGTTCCACACCTCATTTCACTTAATCGGTGTGACACGGTCAGAATAGGGAACTGCTGAAAAGCCTTATATAGCGTCGTCAATGCCATGGCCGACTTTGGTGGAATTATTAGAGGCAACGATATCAGACAAAATTTAAGGAGAAGAGAGAGAACATAGATAAAGGGAGTCATGCAACAAAGCAAAGCACTGCCTCTCATCTTCTTCTAAAGTCACCTCTGCCTCACCTCCAGGTCACCTGTGCAAACGACATGCCATCACAGCACAGTGTCAATACTGCAATTTGTTTTTCTATTTCCTCCCTTATCAAGGTTAAACGGGACAAATCAATCATCGTAGCTGCTGCAAAAGGGGGGGGGGGAGAGAAAAGTGCCCTTCTTGTCAGAAAATAAGGGTTATAAATAATACGGCAGCAGAAACCAAACACTTCGCGATACAAATTTCTCAAAAAGGCAATTAACTCCGTGGAAGGGAGAGAGAGAAGAAGAGAAACCTGAAACAAATGCCTTCTGAAAGCCCTTCTGCCAGATCTCAGATGTGGGGACACCGGTTCCTTGTTCTCAGAACAGAGAGAGTTTCAATTACATGCAGTTTGCCCTTGGTTGGACTATTTCAATATTTTATGTTGATACATTACCACTGCAACATGCCTCCATTCATTTTCATTCAGGAGAAGGAGCTTTGAGCAAAAATAGACTCTTTATCAGGCCGTGCTCGGTGTTATATTAGTGTGTCTGTCCCGATGGAAAATAGATCATAGACAAGACAGACTACCTTATACATAAATGACAAATCTACAATTACTTTTCAAATGGATTACTGCGGAGCCAGGAGTGGCATTGAGATTGCTCTCGCATGGCTCACGCAATATCAATGACATGTCTTGTGAATGTTAGCATGTAATTGGTTCAACCATACGCATGCAGTCATACATGGGTATGTTTCTCTGCAATTTTGCATAATACAGGGATGCTGACACAATGTGTGCCATTCATAAGCCTGATAATAGAGAAAGGCATTTACAGGATACTGGGGACCACTTTAAATGGGGATGACATCATGTAATACATATCAAGGGGTTACCGAGGAGGTCACCACACACCTGTGTAACACATGCTTCCTCAGACAATGGGACATTTTCACACACAGGCTACTTGACGAGCAATGGCAGATATGCGAGTACAGGCCTCCCATGACCTTTATGGCACACTTAAATAATCGCTCCAAGAATTTCAACTGTAGCGCCGGCCTTTATTTTGTCTGAGTAAAGGACAGAGTGAGGTTTAATATGTCCCATATCTTTGCATGCAGGCTATACCACCCAGAGCCCCTATTTCCTAGTTTCATTAAGCTCCTTAGCAGGGAAGGCAGCCAGATTGATTGGATGCTGGTAGTTATTGGGCACTGATGGCCCAGGTGCTGGGGAACACAAGCATCAAGCTTTGTTTTTATATCTGGTTTATTGCACAGCTGTGTCTGCTGAGCTAACGCTGCGCACATAATCACGGCGAAGCCACTCAAATCATCATCAAAACCTACTGAAATGCAGATAAAAATGAGAAAGGAAAAAGAGATCAAGTGTGGAGCTGTTCCCCTAGCACTTAAGGCATGGGGTAAATGTCAAGAAGAAGTCTCAGAAGAAGTTTTGGTGTGCAGTCCAAAGTTGATGGGATCCTCCAGCTACTCTCAAAAGTTTGTGGCGCATAACGGCAGTTGGCTCATTAAATATCCTACACGCCTCTAATCATTGTAATGCATCTCTGTTCTTTTAATTAAGAGATAATGTCCAATTTCATGACGTTTATGAGGTTGTAACATCCATTAGCCTGCAACAGATGCTGTGGCTGAATAGCTAACTAGCCTCGAGCTGATCCACACAGGTCCTCCTCTGGGCCTGCAAGCCACAGAGTCCAGCACGTAATGTTGAAAGCCATTTACTCTGCCTCTCCTTCTCTTTCTAGGATACTAATTTGACATACTTTTGACTCCTATTCTCCCTGTCTGTTCCCTGTTACTGCCTGCGAGCAGAAATTGGAAAGAGATTTAAAGAGTATAGCTATTGAACTTTAAACAGCTTATAGCCATGGAACATAAAACTGGCATTTCAAATTTGTGATTGCAATTAAACGCAAGTTATTCGCAATGAGAATGTCAAAAGCAGTTCTAATCATTTTTATTGTGCCGTTTAATTACTGCATTGCACTTTTTCCTCACCCGAGCCAAATGCTTTCTGGGTGCATAATTCCAACCTTTCGCTCCTCTTCTCGGGCCTATGCCAACAGCAAGATGAGCAGTCTGCTCGGTAGCCCCTCAATTCCAACAAAATGAGTCTGCCCGGCCCTCTCCAACACTCTATATTTTTTGGGCCTATAGCCAGCCCTCCTCTCAGTGTTGACCTCAATTTTCCTTATAAATACCTTTCTTACCCATTCCAGTCAATGGTGAAGGACAGAGCGTACTGAAAGTATCAAATGAGATATTATTAGGCTGGAGTGGCACCACCAAACTATGAAAATATCCATATCTTTATTGGGAATTAACAGTGGTCCAATGCAGTGGCAGATACAAATGCAGCAGAAAACCACCATTTGGGGGAAACACTGAGTAAGTTCCATTGCTGGTTGCATAAAAATCAGACTTGTTTTACAGATGTCTGTCTGGTAAGAATTATTTTTGTAAACCTTCCCATGCTAAATTGATGATTTGGTGGAAAACATAAATATGGGAAGTAGACAGGAACTGGCAACATTGGTGCCAGGTCTTGGGTCCAGGGTTGGAGGACAGGGGAGTGAGATAGACTGCTGTCCCCAGGGCAGGGTGAGGGTCTGCTGGGCAGCTGTCCGGTAATTAGTCCCTTCCCTTGTGATTGCCCCCTGGCATCTGTCAGAGCAGCGGCTAACAGTGCACATGGCCCTCGTCCAGCTCTCAGGACGCAGTTAAGTTAGAAACCATTAGGCTTTATTTAATCACACACCTGCAGTTAAACACACACCTGGTCAGGATGTGTGATGGATGGGATGATGTGTTTAGAAATAAACACATTGGTATAAAACTTCAAAACTGTGCTTGTCTAGTACAACCACTTTTTTCATCATTGGTCCTTCTTCCAGTTTGACCAAGTTCCTAAATAAAAGCTATATGGGACATGATTTCTCAAACCTTCTCATTATGAATAGCTCATGTTCAACTATTCATATGTCCTGCTCTGCATAGCAAGATGAACAGTACTGTGCTTCCACCTGAGCATGTTCCTTACAGCTACAGCCACAACATTAAACTTCACAAAACATAAGAAAAAAAAACTCTTTCCCCTGGAGTCCAACTCCTCAGAAAGGGCTTTAAAACGTCTCCTTAAATGAACAGGATGCTATGCACCATCAATACCTCAATATGAATATGCTGTAAAACATGCTATAAGACAACAAAAGCACTTCACTTTTACTGCACTCGGTGTACTGTGGGACCTGCCTATGGCTTTTATAAGGCAGTTAGTGTTTACCACACTTGGCTGAGTTATAACACTGTTGTAGGACAAACAGTACTGTACCCTGAAGAAAGAACCCCAGAAATCCTGTGCTGGTCAAGCCTCTATATGTCCCTCTCTTTGTGCTCTCCCTGTATTACTTGAACATTGCACTCCATAGTTGAGAGAGTAACTTACTGGGCTTACTCACTTATCTTCCCTGCATCCTCAATTCCTGTCAGTCTGTATACTTGGTTATCCTCTCCTCTGTTGCCAGAAGTAGTCATTATCCGACAGGCTAAAACTCCAACCTTTTTCCTCCACTTCTCCATTATGTCCACCTATAAATCGAACTTCACAAGTCTCATCTAGAACTCTAGTGTTCTACAGTAAAGGCTAGATGTGAAATTATGACTATTTAATGATAAACAGTAAGTTATAAACCACTTCTTGTGAAAATGAGTGAATATCTCCAAATGATCTGCTACAAGTCCTTACTGGGTGTGCACTGAAAAACAAGAAAATCAGTGTTTAATACACAGCCTAGGCTCTGTAAATGGGCACGTTGCTAGCTTAGGTAGTCCCATTTGTTTACATATCCTTTGTTAACATCCCCATTTACAGAGCCTATGCTGTGTAATAACAGTTTTCTTTCCAGCCAACAGTACGGACAGGTAGCGGATAGTGTGTAGATACATGTATTTACTGATTTTGACAAAAATGATTTCGGCAACAAGCCTTCTCCAGAATCCCTGGCTCATCTTTGTGTCTCTGAAGTTGCTTTTGGACAGGACAAGTGTCTCTAGCATGCTCTGGCACTTTTGTTCTTCTTTTGGTCTCAACTTAGTCGCACTTGGAAAGAGAGCCTAAGTGTCCTTGGGTGAAGGGGGTTCCCGAGGAGCTAATGGTTAGCGCCGTATGACTAATGGGGGAAAAGCGTGACAAAATAAGACAAATGGTTTGGACCAACTTCATTACCTAAGTGACAGCTTGACAACCCCGCTGTATAATATGGTATTTTTCATCTGTGACTCATTTGCCAAAGGAAAGTGACGGCTAGATCAGGGACTAAACTTTTTTTTATGACATCAAAGGGCTGCTGATTCTCAACTTTGCCTGAGCAGCAGAACTACTTTGGGAAGTTTAGAATGTTTTAAAAAGGGTCTGTGCTTTGAGAAACAAGTATATAATGCACATAACGCATTTGAGATTTTGAGTAAAGATAGTGCAGTATGTGGATGCATTGGAGAGTGTCATAGGTTTCCCAACATCAATTTACCAGGCAGATTGGCACTGGTTAGACTGTTTACTTACCAACCTCCCTTTTTTGTATTATACATCTATGGACCAGCTCTCAGTGGAGACAACAAGCTCAATGGAAAATAGAAACCTTTATAATGTAACAGTATTCACCAAAATAGGACTAAGAGATAAGGCAGTATTTATGAAATGTTCAGTTATCATGCCATGCGCTTAAAATGTATTTCGAATGTTTTCTTTCTAGTGTGGTTGATAGCACTTAAGTTTCTGCAATAAAAGGATAATCACAATTGAAAACTATTTAAAAAATGTCCAGCTTTTGATGATAAAATAAAATTGGTTGATGACAACTGTTTCTCAGTTCTCACTGGAGGTATATGCTCTAAAATAAAGCCTCATGTGCTCAATATCAGACCGCTTAATTTTTCATGAAGGAGAGGTCTCATGGTTCACTGTAATCTCAAATCTCAGTCCCTGTGTATCAGCAGCTGCCTGTCTTATGCTGTAGCATATATTATTCAACAAATACTTGGGAGCCATTCTAGAGGAATACTGTGCTTTGCCTCACTGTTTTTCTTTGAATTACACAAATTGCCGCTATGATATGATCGCAGAGGTGGCCTAAATAATTCACGATTAGTTTTCCCTTTATTTGAGTGTGTGTGGGGGTGTGAGGGGGGGGGGGGGTATAATTGTTTTCTATAAAGTTGCCAGGCAGTTGAAAGACGAGAGGTTTTGAGTTTGAATTTTGTCTGTGAGATATTCGCACAATATCACTGAATGTGTGTTGAGCTTTCCTTTTTGAAGTGTGAATTCTTGATCAATGTTTTTACTCTGTGATGCTCCAGAAAGCGGGGGTCAACATCAAGCTCATATGAGGGACATGTCTAGTTCATTTTACACCCAAGTTAATTTGACACACCTTCCAAGCCTACATTTTGACTTACTTCCGCCTCAAACACACTGGCTGTCTGCTTAATTTAAATTTGTTCAGCATTTAGAATATGTTACAGCATCCATGTTGTATTAAATCAAATTCTGAGGCCGAGGCTGAGTTAAACAGATTTTTTTTTTCCTGGGTATGCTGAATGTGTTCTACCTTTTAATGGTATATTTCCTAGGCTCATTCCTGTGTAAACGCTGCTGGGCCTCGGCTTGCTGCACGCTGCGTTAAAGCCAAGGAGTCATTGCCTCTTCTGAGGGGAAGAATCCATCAAAACCTCCAGGGAATAACTAGATAGAGCAGCTGTCTCCCAGTAAGGCAGGCACACAAAAAAAAAAAAAAAGTGGCAGAGTTGCAGATTATGTGTTATTGTTGAGCTTTCAGTCCTTACTTTCTCTCTCTCAACTCCGACTACACTTTGCCATGGGTCTGCAGTTTAATCTGTATCATGATAGAAAACAACGCTTTACTAAAGTGTTCTATGGGTTTAAGAGTTCAGCTAGAACTCATCCATTTACAGAATAGTGCCCTGCTAGTGGAAGTTTCATTTGTTTCTCACGGAAAAGTAAAAAATATAAAGAGGTAATAAGAAAAAAAGAACTCTGGTTATATTTAAATGTACAGTGTAACTAACTGGTACAGTTCCTAGCTAGATGTGATGGAAGCGGCCCATCAGCATTTTATTGGGTAAGGTGCTGACTGTTTCAAGTGTTATTATTCCACTCTCTACTGCCTTTTAGACACATCTGACCAGTTGTTTCCTGACAAAAGAGAACAGAATCAGAGTAGATGAGTGGGTCGCAGAGGCTGTGTAAAAGGAATTATTCTGGAGGTCTTCCTCCCGTCCCAATGGACTAGAGAGCGGCAGTGGCGAAGTCGGTAGGGAGATCGCCTCTGGAGTGCAGGGTCGGAGGTTCGATCCCCCGTCTCCCCGCCACATGTCGAAGTGTCCCTGAGCAAGACACTGAACCCCAAATTGCTCCCGATGGTTCAGAGAGCGCCTTGCATGGCAGCTGCTGCTATCGGTGTATGAGTGTGTGTATGAATGGGTGAATGTGGTAAGATATGTAAAGCGCTTTGGGGCTGAGACAATCGGCTAGAAGGCGCTATATAAGTCAAGTCCATTTACCATTTACCATTTTAGAGAGGGCAGACAAATCCAGCAGGTGTTCTAAAATGCATATTATGTCCATGGCAAAGAAAGTGATGCTCTCTCTCAGTCTCACTTGCTTTCTGTTAGACTTCCAATCACAGCCACATGCTCAGAGACGTCCACCAAAGACCTATACATTCATGCTTGAACTTTGCTTCCTGCTCCCCCACTCTGTCCAATCGCTCTGTTCTCGTCCCTACGGTTTCAGCTGAGTGTAGTCTGGACAGACAGCCTGCCCCCACAGGCCAAAACCCCGGTGCATGCTGGTAGAAGAAGCATTTGAAAAAGAGAAGCACAGAGGACTATATGTACAGAGTCTCAATGTGTAAACATGCTTTCAGAGGCCTTCCTCCAGATGATGAAGGCACTCAGCTGGGACCAGGGACGAGGAGACGAGGAGACGGCCGCTTCAACCAGATAACCCCGAATTTCTATTATCACATCCGAGAGATAGGTGAGCAGCATAAAACAACAGTCCCCTTTCAACAGTAAAGTGTGCTGTGCGCACATATGATGCATTTGTTCCAAGGTTCAAAAACGTTCGAAGCAAAAATGAAAGAACAGCAAAGAAGGAGGATAAGTAGAGAGGCAGTGGTGATAAAGCAGTCGTTTCATCTCTAAATCCCCGGGGGGATATCGGGCAGAAATTGCTTTTTTCTTAAAACAAAACATCAATGTATTACATTAACTCAATGTAAAACGAATGCTAGTTTTGTGGAAGCATTTTAGAGAGCACAATGAAGGATACCTTGAATATTGTGTTGTTCCCTTAAGAATATATTTGATGATTTATAAAAAAGGACCAACTGGTTTCATAAAACAAGGGCATGTAAGAAATTGTGCGGTGTTCACTCTTTGTACAGAGCACGTTTACGATCTCACACGAGGAGGGGTTAGGGTCCTCGTGCCACATTGATTCACACATTTATGACTCTGTTCTGCATGAGAACTTTGGGCCATTATCATTTTCCTGACCTGTCCCACATCGGATAATTGCCACCGATATGCTAAGTTCTTCCCCTTCTCCCTATTTTAGCTCAGCCCTCTCTTCCGCACGGCTGCTTAGACCTACATTTACTGCATAATGGCCATGGAACACTGTTTTATTATGAATTGATGATGGGTCGCTATTGCCACCCTACATGGGAGTAATAAATACATGCAAACAAAGGTTTAAGTATGGACTACATTAGTATTATTTAATATGGTTTGAACTGCCTTAGCACAGGAATTCTTCTTCTTCTGCAGTTCTTGGCCTTTGTGCTGGGTGATGGACACTCAAATAATCATGTTTCCTGGACAACAAAGATTTGTGATCTGAACAGAGTACACTTGTGTGTGGATGTAAGTGTCATTAAACTCATCTGGATTTTACTTACAATTACAAGGCACTTGACATGATAAGGGTAGATGGTGCCTCGGACTTACATGCATCAGATGGACATATACACAGGACTCCAAATGAATGCTAATGCATTATGCTCAATGTCTACATCGGATTCCTAAATGTTTATCAACCCCAAGGTAATGTAGGTTTAGTTTTTAACATACACTAAATTAATCATTCAATTAATGCAGGTTTAAATAGAAATATACCATCATGCACATTGATATCAAATTGAAGAGATGGGCCCTTTCAAAATGATATTTTTAGTCAGGTATTATTGGATTTTTATTATTATAACCAATCGATTGATTTCTACATATTTTGATGTTATAAGTAGATCATTTTCTGTATGTAAAATCTTAAACTGACAATGCCAAGTGACCACAACTCTCCAATGAATTCAGTGGTGAAAAAGATAAAAGTATTCCCCTAGCATACTAGAAAGAGTAACAATTTGCACTTTAGTACTCTACCAGAATGAATGCACCAGTGGTTATTTTCCACTACTGCACAACAGGAGAGCATCAGGATTGCTGCTGGAGTAAATTGCATTTCTTTTTGACTGTGTTTTTTCCACCTCCCCTATTAAGAACAAGTCTTTAATGGGGAACTTGGTGGGGAGTGAAACGCATCAACATCAATAATTAACAAAGTAAAAGAAAGCATAACAGTAAGGAGGAGTGATCAAGAAGCTACTTGAAATGTTTTGTTTTTTCCATTGCTGGTTGAAGAGGTCTTCAGTGCGGGGAAAGAAAGAAAGAAAAATCTCATCTGGATTGAGAAGTCTCTGCATTGGAGTGCTTTTTAATCACTGTATGCCAGCATGGAGGAGCTGAACGTGCTTCCATGATGTGACCCCGCCTAACCCGTCAGTGTCCCCTGATGACCTGGCATCATGGTGGACTGAAGGGCCTGGACAAGAGGGTTCACAATGGGCACACATTCAATGTTAATGATACATACCATGACACCATCTCCACACAACTATCCTCAAACTATTTCAAGAGAAAAACGCCAATGATTTCACTGTGCATATACACTCACTTCCATGCAGCTCGGCACACACAAACAACACCACCACAGACACATTTCATACCAGGGGGAATACAAATTAACCTGAGACGCCATCAGCAATTAAGACTAATTTCAATAACGTTCAACATTTTATATTCGCGTGTGCTTTCCCATTAGCGTAATCAAGCGACGACAAATGTTTCCCTGCATGATAATGGCATGCTGCTTCCTCTGTGTGTGGAGAAATTAAAGGAAAACATACAAGTGCAGATTAAATTTGGCCCATCGGGAGGAAAGAACTGGGACGGTGGTTTTACACACCTTCAAGACGGCAAATTCCGCCCCCCCCCCTCACCCTGATCTAATAGAAGCCAAAACGGGTGTAGTCTGAAACGCGCAGATTCAGCTAACCTTGAACCTCGCCCAAACCCCAGGATCAATCACTATTCAGACACGCACCACTGTTAATGATGTTATTCCACTGATGAAGTGACGTGGCTGTAAAGAGTTGCTTAACATTAATATTCAGTGGTTCCTCTTGGTGGTATCGAGCAAGGGGAGGCATAATTAGAGTTGATGGGCTTCATAAGCATTAATATTGTAGTGCATCAGCAACGTGGGCCTCTCACAGCAGCCTCTAGAGCTTTCAATTCCCAGCTGGGACGACTCACTTTTTTAACACTGTTTTTACAGATTAGTCTGGAGGAGGACCATCGATTGTTAAATTACAAAAGCTAATGCATTGTTAGATCATGAAATCTATGGGGAAAAAAACAACCATAAACTACTCTTAATTCGTTACAGATTGACACTCCGTAACTACTGAAAAGAATGATGAGTTGGCAGAACCAGAACCCCTACTCCTTGCCCGAAAACAAGTACACGTAAACACGAATCTAACATGAGATATGAAGACAGAAATAGCCCCTCTGATAGGAGCTGACTGCGTTTTATCCACGGCCCGAGCACCGGCTCGTTCCCAGGTATTGATGTCAATTACAGAGACGTCCATTAGCTCTGGAGTATTCTGAGCGGAGTCAATTTTGGTCATGTCATGCAGTTAAGTTTCACATTGAGGAATGACCCTGGGAACCAGCTGGGTTCAGCTAGCACTGGGGCTAATGGCCCTAATGCATGATACAATAAACATGTGCCTTTATAAACCAGCCGGAACCTCTTACTGTGACAGCGGGCTCTCAAATGACACACACTCAACATTAAGCCTGGCCCATAAGAGTGTATAGCATAGTGTGATTACATTAGCACTGTGTTCTACACTGCGCAGTATAGCTCAATGAGGTGATGCCAGGATAGTAATTACTGCCATTCCGCTTTGTGCTTGTGTTGTACAATGAGGGGAAAACAGCTGGTTCCGAGGTCACCTACCCAGTCATGGTGGAGTTGGTCATCATAAGCGAACATTAAATCTTAAAACGGTTCCTTTGTAACCGCAGGCCGGTGTGATACCCTCCAATGACTGCACTTGCAGAATCAAATATATATATATATATATATATATATACAGTAAATATACTGTCTACAATACACATATATAAACACACATACACACACACTGTATACTGCACCACAATCTGTTTAGCTACACTGCATAGATAAAAAAAGAAAACGCCTATCTCATGAGGCATGATATATTGACCTTAGTGTATCTGTAGCCAGGTGCACACAGGGAATATGATACAGTGTCATACAGTATTTCCATCAAACTGCAGTCAACCCATTCTGCCAAATGGGCAGAGACGGAAGGAGTACTAGAATAGTTTATGCAAGGAAAGTACTGTTAAAAATGTTGAAAAGGATGGTTATGAAAAAAAATGATATGCCGATATAGTGTGAACCAATTAAATTTGAAAAACACCTTTAGGATAGAAAATAATTGCATTAGTGTGTCAACATCTCTCTAGGCCTAATGTTGTTCCACTAATGTCCAAACTAACAAATGTCCTCTGCTGTCTACTGGCACTTTGCAACCTGTTCATACCATTCACTAACAATTGGAAATACCCAACAACATCAAATAGAAAATCAAACAAAACATGTATATGTATAGACAATACAAACTCCATATGCAGCCCTAAGACACACATAAGAGATGCAGTTTTTTTACACATCACGTATCTTCTGACTTCACAAGCATCTGGCGACTTTCTATTGTCCCATTCACACAGGGTTCATCATGCCTTTTTTACGCTCTACTTTTTTTTCTTCTAACGATTGCAGCTTGCTATGTACATATTGAAGTAAAGGATAAACTTAAGTAAAGGCAAATGAATACAAAAAAGGTACAACAAAAATAAATAAAACTGTTACAGTAACAACAGTAAATTGGATGCATAACTTTCCAGCCCTGAATGCTTTATTCTGAGACAAATTAAGGTTCAAAGTATTTTTCTTATGTAATAATGATAAAAGATGGAGCAGGGCTGATATTATGAACCTCAAAGCACGTGGTGTACAGCGGGGTGAGTGAGTAAAGCTGAAATATGATGCTGGTTTGAAGGACAATATGCCTGAGTGAGAGAGTGTGTTCCAGGTGTGTGTGTGTGTGTGTGTGTGTGTGTGTGTGTGTGTGTGTGTGTGTGTGTGTGTGTGTGTGTGTGTGTGTGTGTGTGTGTGTGTGTGTGTGTGTGTGTGTGTGTGTGTGTGTGTGTGTGTGTGTGTGTGTGTGTGTGTGTGTGTGTGTGTGTGTGTGTGTGTGTGTGTGTGTGTGTGTGTGTGTGTGTGTGTCTCTCTCTCTCTCTTAGAGTGGGTGGGTGGTTGTCTGCATGGGTGTGTAAATGAAGAGGTAATCTCAGGAGTGAATGCCTGGCAAGAGCCAAGGGATGACCTCTCCAAGGAGGAAATGGAGGAGAAGAGGGAACAGACTATAAAAAACCAGACCGCGCTCCGATAGAGGAGGAGGAAGGAATAAGGTAAAAGCTATCAGAAGAAGAGAGGTCGAGAGGACAGCAGAAGGAGTGGCACAGGATGTGTCTGTGATGAGGACAGTCCCACTCACAGCTCTGATTAGGGACTTTACAAAAAAGCAGTAAAGACAGACTTCCAGGTGCCATAGTTGGCCTTTCCTGGTCTCTCACCTACAGCAAAGTACCTCGAATACCAGTGAAGAGGATTTGTCTACAGGCTTCGACTTCCACCATTCTCTTTCCTTCATTGGCATACCTCTGGGGATGGCAATGGCAGTGTGGGCCAGTTCACCACATTTGCCTAAAAATTTGAAATGTCGCAACTGCTAATGGATGATTTGCCGTGAACTTTGATACAGCTGTCACAGATGTACAATTTGAATTTATTAGCAGCCATCGATGTTTAAATGAGCTTCAATGTGAATTTCTAGATCTGGCGAAAAAACTAAGAACTGCTATGCTCTGTAAGAACACAACGTACAGTATGAACACTCAATCATTCACCAGTGAAATGGAAAACATGCAAAGGCTTACAATATGTATATTTCTCCAATAGTTTGCATCAGGAACACAATTGTGCAGTGTCATGCTTCATTGGGATACACAGCAGCATGCATAATCAGGCCTTTTTTTATTGGTCTACAGTGTGACCCGGTTATTGCACTCAATTTCGCATAAACACAAAAATCCCGCTCTCTGACACATTCCAAAATGTGTGTTGCCTTCTTATGTCTCCCGGCAGGGTGTAATGTATGTCCACATGCAGCCTTCACCATCGGAATTCCAATTATGCCACTTGGGCCATTTGTCGAAAGAGGCTTCATGAATGTTACATCCTCCCGATCCAGCCAGGTGAACTGTGCTGAAGCAACAGGCACTATAACAATATGACTCTAAACATGGCATGCCTTACTAGCACACTAGCCCAGTCATAAACCGTACATGTAATCCAGCATAGTTCAGAAAAAAACATGGAGCAGAAGGATCCATACTACAAAAATAGGCTATGCCAAACCATTAATAATGAACACTGACCAAACAAGAGAATGTAATGACAACTGGGAGGAGCGAGGGGGATCAATGCAAGTAATTCCCATAACCCTTATCTAGGAACTGAATGTGAATGCATTGAGCGAAAAGGAATCGCAGTGAAGATTATGAATAAGAAAGTGCCGCTGTTGATTATGCGTTTTCGGGCGCGCAAATACAATTTACAGCTATCAGGTCCTGTGGTGATTGAATGCAGTCTGTCTGTTGTCCCCCCTGGTAGTTGAATGGGGGGAGGAAATGAAGAGTGGCGTGCACGGAAGGAAGACGGCACTTCGAGAGAGGTGCAGAAACACTACACACACCAGACTAGCTTTTCTTCTGGTCCTGTTTACCTTCCAACACCATCCATCAGACAAGCAACCGACGACTCCCTCATGAGTAGATTACACAGTGGCCCAGCTTTGTAGAATGCCTCATATTTATAGCACCATCAGGGTCTGTGGATTAGATTATGAGCTGCAGTTCTAAAGAGAGAATCACAGAGGAACTGTCTTGTGTATTACCTCATTATCATGAAATGAGGAGGCGGCCTCTGGACTGAACAAAAGTCGACTTAAAAGAAGTCTTGAGGAAGGAGCACATGAGGTTTCCCTTTCAAAGGCTCCAACTCACAAGCCGATGTAACAACATAAACAGAGGGGCGAATGATACTTGTTGCAGGCATGGTAGAAGAAGGAGAAAGATTTCAAAGGGAACGCTAAAAAGCTGGGTTTTAATTCAAGTACACATCGCGCTGTAGCTCTTATCTGTTTCAGACGACACATCTGTTCAAAACAACAGCATATGAGAGCACACCATTTGAAGAATGCAATCAGAGATGGTTAGGTTCCCGTGACAGCAAGCCCCCCCCCCCCACACCCGCCCCAGCCCCCCTCTTCATCTCTCTCCGTGCAAACAGAATCCTTCTTCTGCGTGGCGGGAGGCGGAGGCGGTGGCAGCTGCGATTTTGAGGACGCCCTGCCTCAGCAGCACGCCCATGCTTTGTGGAGTTCTCAATTATTGGCGCCCATGTGTGACAACATGATGTTTGTTGAGAGCGGCTACAAGTGTCTCCAGTAATAAGATGGCAAGAGAGCGGTGCTGTCTGAGTAAACAGACAAAGTTATCTCTGATGAAATACTAAACGCACAGCCTGAAGGAGCAAACTAACCATATGAGATGTTCTATGTAATGTAAATGACTTTTTCAACTATATGAGTGTAATACATGCATGCTTATTTTCAAATGATAGTTTCAGTCCAGAATAATAAAACAACATTAATGTCCCTTTGGCTGATATGAGTCTTGACCTTTCAAAGATTTTACGATGTCATCAAACTGGGCTGTTGTGGTTAAACAACTAGAAAAGGTCCAACTAGCTCATCTTTAATCATACCAGCCCATACCAGTACCCCACCTCCACCTTGCTGGCGTCTGAGTCGAAGTGGAGCTCTGTGTCCGTTACTGATCCAGCCACGGGCCCATCCATCTGGTCCATCAAGAGTCACTCATCTCATCAGTCCATAAAACCTTTGAAAAATCTGTCTTCAGATATTTCTTGGCCCAGTCTTGACGTTTCAACTTGTGTGTTTTGTTCAGTGGTGGTCGGGTTTCAGCCTTCCTTACCTTGGCCATGTCTATAAGCACTGAACACCTTGTACTTCTGAGCACTCCGGGTAGGTTGCAGTTCTGGAATATGGCAGAACTGGAGGATAATGGGTTCCTGGTAGCTTCACGTTTGATTCTTCTCAAATCTTTGGCAATTCATTTGCGTCTTTTTTTCTCAATACGTTTCTTGCGACCTTGTTGGCTATTTGCAACAAAACGTTTGATGGTTCTGTGGTCACACCCCAATATCGTAGCAATTTCAAGAGTGCTGCATCCCTCTGAAATACTTTTTACAATTTTTGACTTTTCATAGTCCGTTAAATCTCTTTTTTGGCCCATTTTGCCTGAGAAAGAGAAACTGCCTAATAAATATGCACACCTTGATATTGAGTGTTGATCTCCTTAGGCCACACCTTAACTCTTTACACAAATACACATCACATGGTATGCTTAAATCCAATAAGCACTTAGGTTTATACAGCTTGAAGTTGGGCAATATGCATAAAAATTATGATACGGCCAAAATCCTCACTTGCTTAATAATTGTGCACACAGTGTACTGTAGTTTTAGTGTTAGCCTGGTACTACATACTATGACAATATTGAATGAATGACCTGAATGTCACACCTTTAATGAAATGAGCTACTATCTGGATCTGGATATAAACATGTATTCATTTCACATGAAACAGCTTTGTGTGTATTCTGAGACAGTGATGTTGTGATCATTTAATTTACCAAATAATTAAAAACCTTTGATCTGATGTTCTAGTAATTGCCAATCTCTAGTAGCTGTGATATGTGGGCTGTGGTGAGCAAGCCACCTCATGCCATAATGATCATAACCAATTACAAATCCTCCAATCACTCTGAAGATAATGCTGCAGAGTTGGTGCTGGCCCGTGCCCAAGGATAGCCGAAGACAAATTTCACGCTAGATAAATGCTGGCCAATTGTATGCCACTCTCAATTAAGTTCATTTTTCTCCTCACAAAAGCTCACAATTGAGATATTTTGACGGGTTGTATAAGGCTAACCATGCAGCGACTTGCGTATCTCGATCCAAACTGGGTTGTGACAGACGAGGGTATAGTCCACCAGAAAAACCCCATGATGATTGAAATCCAATTCACTATTTGCTAACATGCTTACACTCGCAGATTGCATGTTTTGCATTCAATCAATATTTGGTGTTGTGGCAAAATGCCTTTTTGAAAAGCAATTAGCTATATGGCATGGGGAAATGTATGTAAAGTCTTTGGGCATGAATAGTCTTGATTCAGGTTGTCCGCTGCAATTATCTGCCGAGGGGAAAGTGGCAAACGGAGTGGCAATTTGGCCCCGGCTCGCACACTACTGTTATGATTACCTTGATAGTCCCCATTGATTTCCTGATGACATTATGACTTGTAATTTTCCCAAGCAATCTCCAAGAGGACACGCTTGCTGTTCATTTGAAAGTCATGATTTTCGGTTCTCTCCCTCACCCAGGGTATATACTATTCTTTTTTCCCCCCATTCTCTCCTCCTTTTACATCTCCGTCCCCCCGCTCCCCCATGCACATACGCCAACAGATGGGAATTTCTAAGACATTAAAATCCCATTTTTGGCTCGAGTTCAATCCTTGTCTTTTTTTGTTCTTCTCCCCCAAAGATGCTGGCACAGAAACGGCCAATTCATGACAGCAGAGCTTTGCCATGTTTTCCCATGGCAATTCCTTCTAACAAGATGAGGTGTTTCTAGTCTCGTGTTTGATGTGATACAGGTTTGGTTCTTACCTCTCTAGGCCAAGACAAGTGCATTGTAATATCCCTCTAGACTAAATACCCTTTGACCATCCTCCGGTGATAGAGATGGGGGGGGGGGGCAGTTACTTCACAGTCAAGGTACTCCATGAAAGTATTTACCATTCCACTTTCCTACAGCATTCTGCTTATCTTGTGTTAGATAGATAGCTTTGTTCATAACATGCAAGATATGAGAAGAAGGGCTAGGGTGATAACCTCCATCTCTCAGCCCTTTTCCTTATAATCAAAGTCACTCGCCACTGCCAGTGTTGCACTGTTGCAGCGTGATTCGCTTCTCGATAGCCCACCATCCCTCTAGCAATTACAGTTCTGACAGCTCCACTAAGACACGCTTCCCCGCTATAATTACCCATGGCGTATTTATCCAGGGTTGGTATGCAAGTGTGTGTGTGCATGCGTGCGAGTGTGCCGAGCCCAGGGTGGTTTGGACTTGTAACAATGATCATTTGGGAACCTGATCGTCTAACAGGGTGGTGTGTTTGTGTTAAGTAGAAAGGGAGATCCCCATTATGTTCCCTTCACTACTGCAAGGAGTCTGTCCAACATGTGCTTAGAAAAGTGCTGCTTAGCGCCATGTCCTACTTAAGAAGATGTGGGCTGTTGTTATTTTTTCCAACTTTTGGAAATGGATCATGTTGATGAATGCTGATGAAAAAAGAATAAATTACAAAAACGTCAGATGGATGTAGCAGCTTTCTGGTGGAGACAGAAGGCTTGACTGAGGGTTACACGTCGTTATCGGCAGCAAAAGAAATACATTTCTTAAAGCTACCTCTTCAATATATGATGAGATAAAGAAGACAGAGCGCTCCTGGGTAAATAGGAGAGGTCCCTCTTCCTTTCCTTGCTGTTGACCCTGTCTGATGAGATCACAGTTTGTGCTGATGATTCAGTCAGTCCCCTTTAGCAAAATATATGATTGGTGCAAATTCACTCAAGCCAATTGCAACACCTATCGGAGTGCTTAAGCCAGGTCTTGTACTATATAAATGATATGTGAAGTACTTTTCACAATTAACATTTTTCTTGTTCTAATCATTTTAGGTACAGTACTACAATGGTTTGCCTTTAACATTGACAGCTGTGCTGGCATGCGTGTAAATTGGCTGGACGATGCAAATGTATTTAGACATTTCACAGTGGAGGAGCATCAAAAAGCTTATCACCCAACCCCCCCACAACAACATTAGGACTGTGTTTCCTGGGGAATATAAGAATCAAAGTAGGCTGTCCATTTGCAATGTTTATTACCCTGGAGATCCATAATATGATTTCTCTTCACACCATCTCATTCACTGTGTGATCATTCGGCAGGTTGCCTTGAATTTTTTACCGTTGCTTCCCTCTGCTGTGCTAATTTTGCCACTTTAAAAACACAGAGGGAAAGGTACGGCTCCCTGACAAAATGTTATTCTGTTATTTCTCAAAGCTCACTGGCGACTGGAGGCACATATTTACATTTGCCAAGCTTGTAAGTATGAGTCTTAAGCACACCATTGACAGAAAGCTGACAACTTTAGAAAAAAAAGAGAAATGGAGAGGACTTCGACTGTGTTTGCAGTTTTTCTCTGTTGCTATTTCAGTTAGAACGTCTGCATCGTGACAACAAATGATGGTGGTGCAGTTTTTTTTGGGTGTTTGTGAGGGTTGGAGAGATGTTTTTCCCCCTCTCACTGGCTGTCACTGCAGTTCTAAATCAGGCGCCATGGCCCCTTCTCATTAAAAACTACCCATTAGACACATGGCCCATCCAAATAAAGCTTGTTTTGACCCTTTTTACATCCCCTTTTCTTCATGTGCCAGAGAGAGACGACTAGAAAAGTAGTCAGCAGCGGGTACGCGATTGACAAGGTAATTTTAGATGCTTTACTGGGGGACCTTTTTGCAGTATTTTTTCCCCGCTGTAGAAAAATAGGCCTATATACATATATTTAAGATTTTTCTAATCCCTGCAATTTTCGTCTCTGAGCTCAATCCTATACAGACTGGCTCTAATGCAGCGTTTCAGTCTCAATTACATTTAATGGATGGATTAGACATCTAGCCCTATTCAGTTTGCATGTTACGCAGTTGAGCATGTGAATTGGGTTGGAACTGCTGGGAGAACGCCGCTTGTTTTCTTCGGGACCAGCCTCTTAGGTGAACTAGGTATGTCTGCCAAAACAGGCTGTGTTTGCCTCCATCAAAAACTTCCCCAAAGTTAACCTTGTAACAAGCAAGGTTGGAAAAACTGACATGTCTCGCATCTGTGCACAACAGCTCATGACATGTCATCCTGCCTTTTTTTCTGCTAAGATGTTCTTAGCTTCTTGAAGAGAATTATACAAAAAAAATTGCTGAAGTTCTGAGTCCTTTTGTGCCTGCAGATGAAAGACTGTCTCATTTCCCCTCCTTACTGTCATAAACCATTTGTGTTTATCCTCTGTGGACCAACACCAAAGTCTAAATGTGTGTGTCGTATTATAAATATTGGCTAGATGGACACATAACTGAATTTACCATGTATGTAATTCAGGAGCAATATTCTAGGTACTATCAGGTATGATTAAGGCAACATTTTGACATTTTTGGAAGTGATTATTCACTTTCTTTACAATTATTAGATCAGAAGATCCTAACTGCTCTATGTCTAAATGGTAAATATGAATATGCCCAACAGCTAGGTTAGCACAAAGACTGGTAACAGGTAACCTAATCTGACTTCCAGTATCATTACTGATTAGGTTATTTGATCTTTTCTGTTTAATGTATAAAAAACTAAAATAGCATTTTAAAAAGGGACTTATGACCCAGACTATCTCTTGGCTGGGACAAGGCAGGTACTTCCTCAAGACTTCACAAGAAATAGTCTGGCACAGGACCACCTATAAAAAAAGAAAATTGTCACTTTAACAAGGTTTTTGACAATGTAGGCATGGGGAAGTAGAAATCCAATATTCTCATCTAACGTTCGGAAAGAAACTAAATACGAGTATTCTCAATACACCGTGGCATACAGTATGATCAGAACACAGCAACATTTGCTAAATCAAATGGATAGTCTTGAAAGGATGGGTAATGAATGGTCAGTTTCTTTTTGCCATTTTGATATGGACACAAGCGTGGTGAGACACGCAGTAGGACATGTTAAAAAGGTCCCCTGTCAGCAAAGAGACTGAATACACATATTACTGACACATCAGTATTCTTTATCCTTCTCAGTTGTATAAGACTGGGACTGAGGAACATTAACTAAACTGTCCCATGTTAGTGAATGCCACATGAATCAAGTGGAACTGTCCAACATTGAAAGTGAATTATGGACGAATACAACATGGGCAGAGAGGCAAAATGGTATGAGGCGTTCCTTGAAAAAGGGAAAATAATGAGGTGACTTTCAGTGTAACCATTTAAATAAGCTTCATTCTGGGATGGGAGGGGTGGCTGTTATCATTCCAATTCAAGTAATTAAAACATCACTTTGCCAAAATCGCTGTGCCAAAGAACTGCTGTTTCTCTTTTTTTTTGCCTCTGCACAGGGTCTCCAAAGCATCAGCATATTACAAACCAATTTCCCTATATCAGCTTATATTCACATTTGATTCTGTCGCGGGGCTGATGGGAGTTGGAACACGGGTCTCTGTACACAGGAATCTAAATAACGTTATGAAGCCTGGCGCAGACCTCATTTATAATCCAATGCCTTGGCTGAATTCCATTATGAGGTTTTTTTTTTCCCCTTCTTTATTTGTGGGAAATAAGGGAAAAGTGAGATTATAAAAATGGCATCAACAATACAGTAGCTGCTTGGAAGCGTGGCTCCAGTGCAAAAGCGACTATGTGCACAAAAGGTAGCAGAGGACAGGTTTTTTTGTGTGTGTGTGTAAATTATATTCCCTTTGGGCACAGCCACAGTATATCAGCTTTGCCTGCTAGTCTTTTATCTGCTATTGATACGCGATACCCAAAGGTCCAATTTTGAACTGGGGTCCGACTCCATATGTAAGACAGAGAGGCTGTGTGGAGGCAGAGAGAAGCTGATAGGGCTGGGTATGGAGGTTGGATACTTTTTGGCATCGGCCGCAATGCCTCCATACCATCTACTGGAGTATGGAAAAACGTATTGTGGTTCAATACCAAATTTCAATCCCTAAGGGGTAAATCTCATTAACCAATAAGCATCCAGCATGCTTGATGTGCCAAGATCTAAAAGTGCTGTTGATTGGCTGTGTGGAGGCATACAGGAAAAATGTGTATCGATAATGAAAATATTTGAAAAGATAACCAGCCCGAATCTATATGGTGTAGGTGACCAACCTCAGGACAATAACACAAATGAATCTCAAACCAAACATCTCATCATAGGCAGCTGCCTTTAGCACGAGCACCTCAAGCACATCTGTGAGCCAAATCAACATCTGATACAACATTTACCTAGTGCATAGCTACATACACTGCTTTGATATACGCTGAACTTCACACCAAAGTTATTACACAGACTCAGGTGTCTCAAACGCAAAGTCAGGCTGGTGATGTGGTGACAGTGGCCCCCGTGCCGCGTACAGGAAAACCTTGGAACATCTGGAGAGTCCCTTGGTGAGCGGCAGGCAGCCGGGCTGGGAGAAGGTGTCAGACCGGAGTGACACACAGATGTGTGGCCTCTTGCCCGTCCCAGGCTACCCGGCTAGGATAACTCATTAATCAGAGGAACCTGCCAGCCGGAGGTTAGCACTGCCGCCAAGTGTTCCCCAGCACACAGCCCTGCACAGCCCACATACACCAACACATTATGGCCTGCAATGCACAGCGTAGATTCATTGACACACTACATACATTTCCTTCTGTTTTCCTGTCAAAACATCAGCCTGAAACTCTTTCGATAATTGGCACAAATGACCACAACTGACGAATACCAACGCAGTCGTGTGCACAAACCACAACATGTGATATATTCCTTTTATAATATCAGGCTCAAAACAACAAGCTCCGTACTGTATATCATAATTACAGAGCTACTCTACACAGCGGATGGGGGGGGAGGGGCTGACAAAGACTTGCCCGTCACCTTGTCTTGGGTAAAGGCTATTTAATTACATATCAAATAGCCTTCAATGTCAACAGACTAAATCTGTTTCATAAATGTGCAAGTAACAATTTTTGACTTTTTCCACTTCCCAAGGGGAAGGAAAATCAATTTTAATCTAAAGTCCTCAAGCCGTTCCATATGTATGTCCCAGTGCAGCGTATACTGTACATCATCTGAGGCAATAAATGGCTGTGTGACAGAAAGAGGGGGGAGAGAGAGAGAGAGAGAGAAAAAAACATAATTGAAGTTGTTGTTTGCATTGCTTAGTGAGGCACTTTTTGCTGAGCGCTGCCAGAGTCGTGTTATATTGTATTGTCAACATTCCTAATGATTTGGCTCTTATAATTTAGGAGGCTGGCAGCTGATGAAAAAAATGTGCAAAAAAAAAAATCTCCGTTTCCTTTACAGCAACTACTGTACACCCACTTTGCTTTGAAAAACCCACTCGTTCCGATGCCTTTCTGTACACGTTAGTCACTCCAAAAGCACTCCCCGACACTTGATTTATATATAGGAAACTTATGCAAATGTGAGAATGCTAATGCTCTTTCTTTCTTTTTTTTATACGTGAGCTCTCTCTGTGCGTATACGACACCGAGGTTGCTTCCCCTTAATTCAACTCAGATTGCATTTTCTGACCCTTAATCCTGACAATGGCATTCGGAAGGAGGAGGATTTCACATCCAGTTAAAATACATATATGTATTTATTAATAGAGGAGAATGAGTTTGTTTATTTCTGTCTTTAATGCTAAAGGGGGCTGACTCCTTTCATCACCAGTTGGACTCTCTTGGCAGGCAAAATCCCAACAAATTAGCCCGGAATGACAACTCTGCCTTGAGCATTGGAGGAAACTGGTTGGAGGCCACCATCCAGAGACTAATGTATTTATCACACTTGGCATTAAGTCCAGCCAACCGACCGGCTCAGACCAATGCATCAAAACATTTGTCGGGTTGTTACGTATTGAATCACTGCGCTACACAAGGCTTTTTGCGTTTTCTTTTTTCCCTCTCTCTATCTCTCTCCCTCCCCTCCCCTAGTGATAGAAAGTCAGGCATGTTTATACATGAAATGCCCAGAGAATATTTGCTCTGAAGGGTTTCCTCCGTGAATCACAATAGCCTTCTTAGGGAGGAGGGGGAGAAGAGAGAGAGAGATAGAGAGAGAGAGAGATACAGAGAGAGAGAGATACAGAGAGAGAGAGAGAAACAGAGAGATACAGAGAGAGAGAGAGAGGGATGGGAGGACGGACAAATCTGCTTACTTTGGAGCTTATTGAGCAGAATGAGTCATGCACAGAGATGAAACGTGACTGCAAAGCAAAAGGTAAGGAATGCCTGACGACAACAGAGCAACGACAGGATGAGACAGAGACGAGGGTACGGAGAGGTGAGACAGACACATGGAGACAAGGAAGCAAGCATGAGAGGGAGCGGGAGGCATAAATATGAGTGCGTGTGTGTGTGTGTGTGTGTGTGTGTGTGTGTGTGTGTGTGTGTGTGTGTGTGTGTGTGTTTGAGCGTGTGTGTGTGTGTGTGTGTGTCTGTGTGTGTGCTAGTAAAGGGAGGTACAGGAACATTAAAGGCCAGATGAAATTAGTTCCATCAGGCCACTCTGATTGTTCTTTTTATAGTGTGACCTGCCACCGGGGGAGCTGCTGCCTTCTGGGAGTGTCACAGGCAGGGTTGCTGACACGCAGCACTTTCAATATCACTGACTGAATTGTTCAAGGTGTCACTATTGATAGTGACACAGCCCACTGAAAAAGGAGCCAGCCTTCACATTTTGTTTTTCGCTCCCTCCGTCTCTGCCTGTCCCGCTTTAGCCACTGCTTCCTCTACCGAGGCCAATGTAGTTTTTCTCCCCGCTTTAAAAAACTGTAAAGTCAAACTGGCCTCCATTGTCCAAACACTGGATATATATTCTTCCTGCCCCTTGCCAAGACTGCTTTGGCAAAGGGGCTGGTGAGACAATTTTATAAAATGATTATGGAGAACCAAAATACAACTCTGAACATAAGAGCAACGCTAGAGGATGAATGGGCTATAATATGTGCAAAAGCACATACACTAACATGTAACTCAATTGCAATCATACAATATAACTGGATTATGAGAAGACACATTATCCCTGTAGTTGTGTTAAATGATCTAACTTAACATATTGATATTGTTTGCTGTACACCTTTCTACCAGAGTGTAATACACTATATGTTAATCTCCTTGATTGAATCATTTATTTTTTTGTATTATTCATTAACTGCCAGTTGTTCATAGGGATTTTTTTAATAATGTGTCATAGTGTTAGTTCACTTTTTTTTAAGTCAAACAGTGGGTTGGGGCTGTCTTGAGAATGTGGCGTCGTCTCTTTAGCTTTTAACGTGATCTTTTAACAGTGTTTGCATGGCAGCATATCATCTGGCCTTTCCCATCCCTGTCAAAGTCATGACCTGACCGGGGCAAACCTCAAGCCTGCATTGGATTTCCTCTCATTCACTGGGAACAATGCTAAGGGGTTTCCAGGCTACTTGAACATTAATGACTCAGGGGCCTTTAATTGTCAATGGGGACCAAGTCTCAGGCACAATAGACTGGGGACGGGGGAGGGGGCGGGGGGGAGCTCTTTTTAATGCAATCGATTATTTATCCTGACCTTCAGCCATGAAAAGAGGAGAAGGTAACGGAGAAAGGCAACGTTTCCGGAGCAACTCAAAACCTCCGCCTCGGTTTGTCCATCGTTTATACACTGCTCCCCCCCCTCCTGTGTTACCCTATCCTTAAGCCCCAATACTGCCTCTCCCTCTCCACTTCCCACTGTAGTCTTTAAAGCTCGTCCAAAAGAGTAATCCCCATAACTAAACCAAAAAAAATAAAAAAGTAACAGGATAGCCAAAGCACTGGCTTGATAGAAAACAACAACCCTTCTTTCTTTGGGACCACTGTATGAGATTATCATGTACATGGATATGAACATAACTTAAAAAAAATATTAAATAGCAACGATGAACACAGTGTACTGCAGTCCATTGTGTTAAACAAAAACAGTAAAGTAGATTAAGTTTTAATAACGTCGGAAGATGTATCAAAACTTAAAAACTATAACTAAATGAATCAGGTTTTTATTTCCATTGAATCTATCATCTACATTGAGGTTACGCGTTGGGAAAAAGGCCAACCCTATCATGTAAAGGGGCTGCGTGTATCATTGTGCTAACCGTATGCTTAAGAAAATGGAAATTGACCAACCATCAGGGGAATTGCAAAAGGGAGAGAGAGGCAAGTTTCAAAGGCAGCAGTTAAGCTTGTTGACACATTTTAATCTAGCGGAGCCAGACGTGCGCCGCCCAACCCCATGACTTTGTGGGGAGATGTAAAGGCTGGAGTGTGCTTGAAACAGATGTCAGCCTCTTTTTCTTTCTTTTTTTTCTTCTTCTCCCTCCGTCCCTCCGAGTGCGATATGGATGCCATCAACATCACGGGCTGCATTCAGAACAGCGTTATTGTACCTGGGCTCGGGCTCAATTGGAATTCACCGCCACGCCACGCTGTTAAGGCTCTATCTTAAAACATGCACCTGGCGACGTATGGAAAATAAGCTTGTTACCCGCTGGAGAGAGATGAGGAACCCTGCTGGCTCTCTGAGAAAAACTCACCTTGATGGCCAAAAGGCTTTTTTTTTATGAAAAAAACAAAGTCGATATTTTTTTTTCTTCTGGAAAACGTGGAAATGCAATTGATCTTTCATTTGCATAATCCATTTGTGAATACATTGCTAATTTTCACCTCGGGTTATATCGTAAACTCTGCCAAACTTTGATATGACCAAACAAGGGGCACATAAATATTTATCAAACCAAAGCCAAGTCCAATTTCAAATTAAAAGTTCATATTGCAGCATGCTGGATTTAAAATTAAATATTTAATATCAGAAACTTCACCTTTATAGTTAGGCAACTCGCTGCAAGAGACTGTTTTGTTAGTCACGTAATTACTGAAGTAGATAAAAAGGTAAGCTATGACCGTGAGAGAAAATAACAGATAGGGCCCCTGCCCATTGGCAAAATACAAAAAATGTCAGTGCATCGAAGTGGGATAGTGGGAAACTCCAAAGGTGACACTACATGAATCTATATCAGACTCTATATCAAGCCCTGGCAGCTTTGTTCCCCAGAGTTATTCATAGTTGCAGATCCTGCCGCAGATGACTGCTGTGAACCAGTCTGAAATCAACAGCTAAATTAGCATCTTGTCAGTTAACAGAAAGAATGATCAAGGTTGATGTTCATAACAGTCTACATGGGTCAGACACTTCCTGGCTAATTGTCTTGGTTGCTGCTGGGGCTGGAGTGTTCGCTTATGTAACAACTACAATGACTGACAGTGATATTACCGTAGAGAGGGGGGGGGGGACAATTCTTTTTTTTTTAAACATGGGGCTCAGTGCAGAATTTCCAACCAGAAGATTTGATGAGAAATTAAAGTGAAACTTCAGTTCAGTAAAAGTGGAAGTGAAATGTGCGGTGCCAAAAAAAAAAATACTGTAGTTTGGATTTTGATACAGCATCACTGAACTTGGCACACCCCATTCACAATAAGAGGCCATCCAAAATCAATCAGGACCTGCCATGGTACAATAGACAGTAAGTTCTGAACAATGAACATCTCAGAAGCCTCGTTAAGAGTGGCAATGCTTTTGGTTATGAGCAAAATCTCCAAGTTGACAACCAGATGACAATGACCTAGAACCGTGTTATTAAAAAGAAAGAAAGAAAAAACCTCTTCAGGGTCACCGAAGTCTTCTCTGAAAGGTTATCCCAGCTTTCTCACTTCTCCAAAAAACCAATTCAGAAATTGAACTGTCACACAGGAGCTTATGCAACAGACATCTACACACTGCTTGGGTTATACATAAACATTGCCGCCATGGAGCCAGATGAGCAATAGGCATGCCTGTGGGGAGATAGCGGAGGTCAGTCCTCATGTCCATTCATATTTCTCCTCTCCCCCGCTGGCCTTTCATGCTAATTATGAGCTTTAGCGGTAATCCTGCACAAAGCCACAATCTAGCATATAGGAAATACGTATACTGCTCAAATACTCTACTGTACATTCCCTTCATTTAATGGTTTAAGGGGATCTCTTTCCACCTCTGCTCGGCGGGGGTCGCACACTTACACGGCTACACAGACTTATGCAAATGTGGTCAGTTCACCTGCAGTGTTTGTGTGTGAGGTGACGCGTGTAGTGTGGAATCACTGGCATAGCAGGGGGGTGCATAGAATCACAGTCCAGGTTTAACTCCCAGCAGGACAGGTTAACAGAGTAACACAGCCTGAAGGTCAATCATTCCAACTCATTTGTTTGTTTAAGGCCGAGTGGTTCCGTTTTATCAAGGCTAGCCTTGACACACTTGGATATTTACCCTCTTAACGGCCGGCGCGAGGTAGTTTTCTCTCAACAATTGATTGAACACACACACACACACCTGTGCTCGCAGAGTAGATGCTGAATTGCTGATTACTCAAAAAACGGCTAGCTTGTCTTCAAAGGGAGGACTGTGGCGATGCTGTAGTAGATCATTCATCCGATGTCCATTGTTTTTCCGCACAGAGGGAGGATAACTGTCCAGTCCCTGCCAGCCAAGGTCTGGGTCCACCAGCTAATGGCAGTGGTCTCCAATTAGAGGTGACAGAGAGGAAGGTCCTGACCCCCATAAACCTTGTCAGTGGAGAGCTGTCAATCAGGAGTGCAGCAAAGGGGAGGACCCCTAGCCTGGCAGTTATTGGCATGATGGGTGAAGCTAGGTCCTCCGTGATGAGGTCGACATTGACCTGCGTAGCTTATCTCCAATCAAACATCTGCTGCTGATACAAAGTGCAGGAGGGGCGCAGGAGAATGGAGCGCGCATCAGCTATGGCTTTGAGTATGTGACGGCCAGATGAATGGCTGGGCTGTTCAATTAGAGGTCACCTGGACACTTCCCATTGTCATGCACAAGTGAGATTCAATTTCCTGATTGCCTGCGTGCGTCCCCATGCCTCCCATGTAGAACCAGAAACGAAAGCGGCTAACTGAAAGAGGCTGACTTCATGTAAGAGTAGAATGGTTAACTTATCTACATTTTTGGGTATTTCTCCAAAGTTATCTCCCATGTTTTTAAAAAAAGTTTCATTATATTGTATGTCATGTAGCAGATGCTTTTATCCAAAGTCCAAAGTGACGGACAACTGGAGGTAGGCAGTAAGCATTAAGGGTCTTGCTATAAGGAGGACCCTTACTGGACTTGCCAAGCCCTGAACGGAACCCATGTTTCCCTTACCAAAGGCAGTGGTTTAAGGTAACTGAAGGTAACTTTTTCTTATACCCGAGGGGTAGATTCAAAATAAAACCTGATCAAACAAGATTTTTTGTTTTAAACACCAATCAGACAATGTTCCACCAATCAGACAATATGCAACGGAGAGAAACTACAGAGCTCTCCTAGTTGTCATTTATTCAAAAACACATTTTAAAATGTATGAGATGCAGGAAAACCAAAAAAAAACAAATCTAAATGGAGATGATTCCTGTGCTCTGAGATGTTTTGACAGCAATGAGGCGATTTCACATATAACATGAGACAATCAGGTAAACAGGAAACGCTGTGCTGTGGGATTAAGCCGGGTTTCATTTGAAAAAGAAAAAAGTTGAAAGAAATCAAGCACAAGAGAGCCTCAAAGAACTGCTAGTGGATATGTGATCACTCAGATGTTTACAATGGCAATGCTTTTTGACACTGAAAGATGGTTTGAGACGTACTGTACCTGTCGTTTTAGCATTGTGAAGTATGTCATGCTGCTCACTCAACATTTTAGACTTATAGCATAAAATTGTCAACAAAAAAAAGATGACAAAATATCAAGCCTGAATTGAGTGCGTCAAATATGAATTGAAGTTGTGTATTTTACTCTTTTGTGTTTAAATGTGGTCTAAAAATAATGTGTACTTGATCGTCACCATTCTGCTCTCTTTCAAAAAATGACTTACTAACTGTAGACAAAAGGGTTACATTCAAAATCATATGCAGTGAATACAGTCGGGAGTGAATCTGTCCGTGTACAACTTTTCAGAAACCATAATTTCAAAAGACGGCCGGCTGAAATCTTTTATGCTGTGCCAGCAAAGTGGCATGTAGTGAAAAGAACTAGGCTGCAGTAAACATATAGTCACTGTTTCGACACAAAGAAGAGCACAGTGCCAGTAAAACAAATGCACTTTAAGCTCCGCCTGCCCACTGACCTGAATTTCCTTCAATGCCTGTGCACCTGGATTCTGGCACACTCTGCCTTTTTGAGAGTTGAATTCAAGACTGTGGCTCTTTGATGAATACATACAATGATTATTTCAGGGGGGAGTTTTTTTTAATATATATACTAAATTAATGTAAAGTGAATGGCAAAATCACTATATTTACACAAATCATCATCACATATAATGACAGGCTGCATATATGTTATTGGCTTCAAATTACTGGAGGATTCAGCGTGTGTTAAGTTCATGCTAAATACTTTTAGTACCAGAGAACATCAGTATGGATGTTAATGCAGTTCATTGTTTAACAATAGAGCAAGGCTTATCCATGTTAATCCATGTTTATAATTATGATATATTGCTTAATAAAATGTATCTTAATATAAAAGTTTCCATAACTGGTCATATTACAATACATTTATAAATTATATAACGGATGTGTCATACGACAAATGTGCCATGTTAGAGTGAGAATGGAGTTACAGGAAATAAAGAGCATGAGAACTATAAAAAGGAGTGCACTGAGGCGGCTCTGACTGTGGCTTGGCGCAGTGATTCTCCAGGTTACCAAGAATGATCTAACACTCATTTCAGGCATTAAATCACACTGATTATCATCCCAGCTGGGCCGTGTTGTGACTTTGTGCTCCTGCAACATTGCTCGGTCTCACATCCTGGGAGAACTCAAGACAAGGCGTTGTCAGTGAAAACACACAAAACTATCCTCTCCCCATTCTCCAAACCCCAGACATGTAGAGATTCCTTGACACTGACAAGCATGCGACAGTGCTATGACAGCCTGTTAGTAAGTAGCTGTGTGTGTGTGTGTGTGTGTGTGTGTGTGTGTGTGTGTGTGTGTGTGTGTGTGTGTGTGTGTGTGTGTGTGTGTGTGTGTGTGTGTGTGTGTGTGTGTGTGTGTGTGTGTGTGTGTGTGTGTGTGTGTGTGTGTGTGTGTGTGTGTGTCTGACTCCGAGCACTAGTAAGGAAGGCAGTGTTTGATGGAAAAGATGATTGAGGGGATGGCACATGGCAAAAGACATGCAGTGCCAGTCGCTGTCATTCTGAGTGGTGTGTGATGAAGTCGGTGTGTGTCTGCGAGGCGACTGGTTTTTCTTGCCGTCTTTACCTCCTAACCGCAGCAAACGCCCCCACGTCTTCTCCCCTCTTCACCTCGCCTTGTCCCAAAGCCCAGCACAATACATCAACGGGTGTCCAGCCCGCCGCTCTGTAATAACTCTGCCATCTCCAGAGGAAAGACCCCCGTCACAATGCATGAGACAACATCTTTTTTTAATCAATTGAGCCAAACAAACAATGCACACTGACTAACGCTGCCAACTACCAAAAAAAAAAAAAAAAAAAAAAACACGCTGACCGAGGAGAGATGACCAAATGACCAAATACACTGTTAGAAGGGTGGAGGAAGCCATTTTGGAGATTGCTTGTTGTCAAAAACATGTACTGTCAAAATCAGTGAATGTCTCCTCATGATCATCTACCTGTCCGTACAGTGTGTGTGTGCTGTAAAATAAATTGTGGTAATACACAGCCTAGGCTCTGTAAACGGGCTGGTTGCTAGCTACAGTGGGGCTCTTTGTTTACATACCCTTTGTTAACATTCTAGTTTACAGAGCCTTTTGTACACAGTACAGACAGGTAGCAGATCGTGAGCAGATATTCAATGATTTCAATAAAAAAAAATTGTCAACAAGCGTGCTAGCAGAATCAATGACCCCACTTTTAAATTTGGGAAAAGGTGAAAAGGGAAGAGAGAAAGAAGACAGTGGTGCAATGGAGAAAAAGAGAAAAAGAAAGAAATGAACACTCAATCATTAAATTATGCCCATTCTAATTTTGTTCCCTTCCATCACTTTCAATTATTAAACAGCGCCTTTAAGAATGAGTTACTTTATAACTACAGAAAGAGCAATAGCCCCTAAAGCTGCATGTTATATTAGCAGATATGTGGAGAGCAAACGACTTTCATTTAGCTCTACAGCTGACTAGCTTTTATGTCCCTCTGAAAACTATCCTTAGAGCCAAATGGTCACGTGGAAGAGGATGAGAGTGGGGGAACAAAGGGGTAGAAAGATGGATGTGAGCAGGGAGTATATCAGTCCACCAGCACAATGGCTATAATTAATCATCAGCCGTGTTATTTCTTATCAGGAGATTATTTAGGAAAGGTGAGGTTGCGAGATGGGATGGAATAATAGGCTAAGGTGAGAGGGAGTGTACATTACAGGCGGTGCATTGGAAGCGGCGCGGTTACTGACCGTCAGGTATGCTGGCCTTGTAGGAATCAGAGATGTAAAGCTATCAACAGTGTCCCCCCATGGTCAAGTCAACAAAGACATCCTCAAGTCAACTCCTTTTATTTAGGTGTAAATGAACAGGATCAGTTGGGGTGGTGAAATAAAGTTTGATTAAAAAGTAGAGAAAGTAGGAATGTTTGTGTCTTCAACATTATCCAAATTAAAATGTTTTATAATGCACATAACTTAAATCTAGCATTTGGAACTGAACCTTACTTAACAGTTTGTCATGATGCTCATCTCAAATGGATGGCTTTTCTTTAACTTTCTAAAGAAGCTGTGCGCGGGTTCATTAAGGGAGACAAACTATCTTCATACATACTCCCATGTATTATTGTGTCTATGTGTCTGTCTCCGTCTGTTCCAACTTCCAATTAAAATCAGCCGACTGAAGGCGGTCACTCTTTCAGTTAAACCAATCAGATCTTTCTATGACCTCTGTGAGCCAATCATCTCGTTGCCATCATGAGTTTCAAACCGTTTCTTTCTCTGCTGCTGTTTGCTGTCGTTTCAGTATCAAATCCATGCAACCTTCCCACACCCCATTCAGCTCTGGTCGCCGTCACAACCAGTCTTCCTCTTAAGAAGACTGGCTCCACAATTCATCCATCCAGATCTAGTGTACAGACAAGATTTTTTGATATTTGCTATGCTACCTACTTAATATTTGTATGTTTTAATACATATTTCAAAACTTTCAATAATCCGTTTTCCTTGAAAACCAAGCAAGTAGACTCAGAATACCATTTGTTTATTATATCGCATATCCCACTATAATCGCAATCACGCAATTTCACCAAATCCTGCAGAAGTTATGCCACCGTGCATAAAAACCAAACAAATAAGGTAAATAATGCCATCGGGGAATTAAGCATTTGCTATCAAATCACTTTTTTGGGTGTCCAACCTTTCTGCAATTCAGCAGTCATAGGAAAATCTTAAAATGACGTTCACCACAATATTTTTACTCAACACTCCAGACTTAGATCAAAGACCGAAACCTTGTAGAAGACATGATTCATTTTGACTGAAAAACTACGATCAATAGAAAGAAACCCTACTAAGACCCAGGAAGCTGCTGATAAGGGCCTGTCACCTTTAACTGACCTTCAAGCAGCTTTAACTTGTTAGTTTTAATCGAGCGTAGGATTTGCAACAGGATGACATGTATCAAACAGCTAAGAGGAATTCATTATTGCAGAGGCATAATCCTGCGGTGGTCACATTTAAAATCCAAGGAAATATGAGAATTTGTATGAGTGAAGCCGATATTTGGTATTTGAGGTAAGGTGGCTAGCTATCTTAGCTTGTCATTTAATTTCTCAAAGCTCAGGATCACTTGGTACGTTTAAGCAGTGCTTCAATCCCCCAGTAGGGAAAATACACCGAGACACAGCAAAAGTAACGCCAGCACCTCATAATCTTTTTTGGCTAGGTGGCACTCAACTGTTTCACCATCAATATGGGATCAAGTACCCTCTCTAATGACTCTAATATCGATGCCCTGCACTTAACAGAGGCACCGAGCCTCCAAAATGTCAACAGTGGCATTTTATGTGCTAATGCCATATGGGTGCAGTGGCCTGGTAAAAAGCTTTTCCTCCCGCACGCTACGCTCAAATGCTAATACCTCGACACTCGCTGGTCTGCCTCATTTTCAGTTCCCCCGTTATGCTAGATTAGCGGCTGCCGTCTCACAGCAAGCGGCCCAGCTTGCGTTGATACAGAGGAAGTTGTTGGTGGGTGGCCATTCTGACTCAACCCCAACAGATTGGTGTGCCGTACAAAGTGAGTACATTCAGTGCTGTGCCAGGGCCGCTCCCCAGCTCTGTTTTCTGCATGGTGGCAAGGTGAAGGGCCCCGAGTGCAACCTGTTCAACCCATTCCACATAAAAAGACAACATTATGTAACATCCACATTTTGCACCCAGAAATAGCAACCGTGGGCCTGGCATAGTGTTGGGGAAGCCGCGCATGACAGCACCGCATACATGTGTGACAAAACAAGAGCTGCAAAAGCCATCACTCAAGTTTAGCATCTTACTTTTCAAATTTTGTCTCATGGCAATTATGTGTCAAATAATAAAGAAATTAGAGAGTTGAAATGTAAGTTGAAAGGTGGAGTCAGCGATTCTTGAGAATGCTTGTTGTCGAAATCACTTTTTGTAAAAATCTGAATATCTCCTCTCTTTCCACTACCTGTTTGTACTGTGTGTGCGATAGATACAAAAATATGGTTTTAATACACAGCATAGGCTCTTTAAACTTGTATAAAGGGTATTGGGGCGACTGTGGCTCAGTTGGTAGAGCGGGTCGGCTGATGATCAAAGGGTTGGAGGTTCGATCCCCGCCCTGCCACCTGTGTCATGGTTGTTGTGTCCTTGGGCAAGACACTTCACCCACCTTGCCTCGTGTGAATGTCGATAGTTAGCCTGCTATCGGTGTGTGTGTGAATGGTAACGTGGGAAAGGAAAACAGGTCTCCCTTGCAAAAGAGTCTTCGGTCTCAATGGGATTTACCTGTATAAATAAAGGTTAAAAAAAATAAATAAAACAATTTAAACAAAGGGGCCCACCATAGCTACCAACATGCCCTTTTACAGAACCTAGGCTGTGTATCAACACACAGCACAGACACGTAGCAGGTCAAGGGGAGATATTCACTGATTTTGACAAAACTTAATATTGACAACAAGCATTCTCCAGAATCTATGACTCCACCTTTAAAGTTGACCAGGCAAAATCTCACATCCAGGTTCAGTGGTGAAGAAAGGTAGAGATTGGGTCTAATAGCTTTGCTCTTTGACAGGGCCTACAGTCTCTTTGTGCCTCATCACACTCCATAACCCAACTGACGGCCGCGACTCATTTTGTCACTCATCTCCGCGCACAAAGGCTGTCCTTGCCTTTTTGCCCTGTCAACTGACTCGCTCTAAATCTTTTCTGTAAAGATGGGAATAGCGCCCAGGCTTTTTCCTTACCAGAATGGATTTGAAATTAGGTAGATAAACCCCGGAGCGCTTACACTTCTGCCATGCGTTTCACACTTGTCACGACCTGCAGGTGTGCCAATGTCTCCCCCCTCCCCCTTTCCCCCGTTCGACCTGTGATGTGACAGGAACACAGCATACTGGTTCTCTGCAAATTGCATAATGTAAAAAAAACTAAAAACGCTGATGCCCGGAGAACAGCAGTGTGTATCTGCTCCGAGATCTACAGATGAGCTGACTGATCTAAAGTAAGCAGGGCTCGGGGCAAAATGAGATTTCTAATCCTAAACAAATTCTGAGGCAAGGCAGAACAGAAGAGCAGACCTCCCCTATTTACATAGGCTGCTATCACAATCACAAAGCGACATCCAAGCTAGGCAAAATGTCAGCAGTGTTTGAGTGACCTCATAATGCAGATTAATACTGACATGAATTGCCATTTGGACAGGATATGGTAATCCGGCAGGTTAAGATTATTTGAGTATCAGTAGCTTGTAGTCCCATTCACAGACTCATTAGGCTGGCCGACCCTTTTAAAGATGTGAGGATTCATTTTGGAATGCGGCCTGGAAGCCCTCCTGAAATGTCAGTACAGCTGTCATTGTGATTTGATCAGTTTCAGGGTAGCAGTGTGCTGACATACAGTGCTTAAAGGAATACTTCACCCATACGGAACCAGCGTTCTATCATTATAAAATAACTATTATAATATAATGAATGAGGTTTTTCTTCCCTCAGTCTTCCCTTAGTCTTCCCTTGGCCCAGCTGTCCTGTTAATCCTAACCCTTACTGTGATGTCACAAGAAGGAAACTGTAGGGTTAGACAGTGAGACCATAAAACACTCTTTCTGCCTTTTCTCAGGCTAAAATGATCCGATTTAATTTTTTTTTTTTGCACATTTATACTAAATAGGATCTCAGAGTTCAACCGGTGAAGTAGGCCTTTAAGCCGGGTAAACCGAATCAACAGCCCAAAATGTTATGTGTACACAGCCTATAAATGAACAGTTGATTCACAAATTGTTACCCAGTAATCTGCAAGACCCTCCTATCTAATGTTTTTTCCCATATTGCTTCAATAAAATATATATATATATAAAAGAGTATACAAGCATATCATACAAGGAGAACAATTTAGAAACTGTATTCTGATTTCAGACCAACATTAATGATGAAGAAAATTAACGTGATCTATACCAAAATAATGGTTTTACACCAAATTCAACTTTATTAATTTATCACCTAGCACATCAAAACCTAAAATGAGAAATAACTGCTGATTATAAATGAAGATAACAATAAATTGGTTTGTTTAGGTTTGTATCACAAAAATGTGGTCATGAAATCATCCAAAAGAAATGTCTAACAAAATATTTGCGAAGAAAAGTCTGCTTAAGGCAATCTAAACAGTCACACGTTTCTGTTAGGGGCGCAGGTGACACTATAGCAACATTTACACCTCAAAAGGAATGCAGCTTGAAAAATGTGCTTCCATCTAATTACAGTCACATTACCTGTGCAGCTCAACACTGCATATCAGTGACATCATGCATGTTTAACACTGTCATACCAACAGTGGTGACACAAATGCCCCAACATGGCGACCGTTACCCAACAGACCATGTACAGTTGCATTCTTAGGGAAACGGCTTACTTAGCAGAGATCAACAGTCCATTTCAGCTGACCCGACCTTGTGACCCACAAAAAAAAAACACAGCCACTTTCATTTACATAGAGGGGAGTCAGCTGGCAGTGTTTCCACAGCATGAGACCTTGGCACTGGGGCTGCGTTGGGCTTAACACGCTCGCCGGAGCTGGCATCAGTTTCCCCCTCCAAAGCTATGTAAAGGTCCAGCCGTGACGCAAGGCTGGAGTATTTTGGGATGGAGTGCGTGGGTTTCCAGAGAGTGACTGGAGATAATTTTAAACTGGATGAACACAATTCCCCTATTCCAGCATTCCAGTGGGGAAGTTATTTTTGGGCGATGCGTTACAAGGCACCAGGCACAGCAGCAGAGAAACAGCACGCAGTTGGAAGGAACAGGGGGAGTGACACATCCAACACTGTATGCGGTCCTGCAGTCGGGGACAGGTGCTAAATCGTGTGTATCCTACAGATAGTCACAGGCAAGCTTTTTGGCTGGAGAAAAAGTCTAATTTGGTGGGTGTAATATTGTTCCCTGCTTCTAAAAACAGATGAGTTTCACAGCTTCTGTGACATGTCAACGTCTTTCAAAGACTATTCCTGATAGTGTGACGGTTTTACTATCTGGTTTTGGGTTTATTTTTAAAAGGGGAATTAGATTATAAATGGGTTTTTTTCTGCATGCAGTGCTGAATAGCAAGGTACAAAAGAGTCAATGTAAGTCTGGTGCAGGAACACGCTCCACATTGCAAATATAGATGGACACTTTTTTCCACTTTTCAAATTCATATCTTCTTCCTCACAGAAGACTTCCATTATCAACGCTTTCCTGGGCGTATTGCCATGTCCTAGATTTACCCAGCACACCTATCAGACTTCACTCGTGTACTCAGAACAAAGGAGGGGAAAAGAATGAGGTGATCATTCCTTTAAAATGTGTCTGTGGTCCACAAACTACCTCGTTTCCGGGTTTCCTGTTGCAATGCATTGTGCGGACATTGCATTTTTCTCCGTTCCCCGGGTTTGGTGTAAAATGATCCTGGCATAACACTGTTCCGGAACCATCTCGGGTGATCCATTACTCAGCCGTGCCACCTGCATCCTTTGTAGGTCCTCCAGCTTCAGAGTACAACAGGCACACAATCACAAATGTCATCCCGGGCGCTCGTTGCAGCACATGTTTCTACAGCAAATCAGGGCTTTTTCTTCTTTCTGCAAACATGAGCACACGTGCCCCTATAAACCACATAAGTAAAAAAAAGAGGCTATTCTTCAGACTCCATCTTAGGGCGAACTCGCACTAGGCCGGGGCGCCCTTAGCTCAGTTGGTAGGGCGTCCCCCCATGGGCCTCGGCCAGCAGCAGACCCGGGTTCGATTCCAGCCGACGGTCGTTCTCTGCATGTCACTCCCCTCTCTGCCCCATTTCAACTCTGTCTCTACACTATCAATAAAGCATAAAAATGCCCAAAAAATATCATAAAAAAAATTAAAAATGACACTAGGCCCAGTTGCCCTGCACCATGCTGAAGCACGATGTCCCAGTCCCCCGCTGGCCTGTGATCATACTGCTGCAGGTCAAACCGGGCCAGAGCACGGTTACTTCTGGTACATGCGTCAATTTTGGTACATGCGTCAATTTTTTTTTTGTATTTTCACCTGGCCAAAATCTGCAGCAAACATTGCACCTGTGCATCAGACCAAAGCAAAAAAAATTAAATGCCCGTCTACGGGAATGGTGGAATAAACTGACGGCAAGACTACTATCCTCATGCACCTACATGAGCATCCGCAGCATGCTAAAGCAAACCTCTACCAACTTGACCAGGGCCAAGGAAGGCTACCATGCTTGGGCACGGTACGGATTGCCTATATTGTGAGTGATAGTATGAAAGCATTTTGAATAACCATCGAAGGCTGCATCGGTTGCTTGTGTATATCACTCCTAATAACCTGCAAGGGAAAAAGGGTCATTTCATCATGTGAATGTATTCCAATGTATTTGGCCCAAGGCTTTGTAGAACTAAGCCAGGAGAGAGTTTTATTGTATTTGTAGACAAGGACAAATGGGCACACAACATCTTCCAAGCTCATTCAATAATAAGCTTACGACAGGCTCAAGAAAGGTGGACGGTTGAATAGTTGACACATTAAAGTTATAAAGGGGGAAGACAAAAGCTAAGCTCCTGCCTCTCAAAAAGTGTAAATAAATTCACTAAATAGAAAGGTGATATGGGGTGATGAGTCTTTGGATGGGTCGTAGAAATGGTTGTGTGTGTGTGTGTGTGTGTGTGTGTGTGTGTGTGTGTGTGTGTGTGTGTGTGTGTGTACACTCATCAGAGTGTAGTAAGGCCTGGTGCTCCACGGCTCGTTCTCCTAATCGTGCGGAAACTCAGACTACTTACAGGAGCAATGAGGGAGGTAATGAGAAAGTAATTTTTACTAATTTCAGCAAGCCTCCGCTTCCATTCTGTACCAACGTGTGTGTGCCGTCTGCATCATTACCAGCAACATCTGCAACGACTTGCCATGCGTACGCCACCAAGAAAGAGGGAAGAAAGGCAGAGGGAGAGAAGTACAGGCGAAAGACCACAAACTGGTGAGGTGTTTTGAAGCAAACAAAAGCTTGCCAATCCTCCATGCTCATACTGCCTCCTGTTGTCGGTTGTCTCTTACTTGTCAAGGTGGTTTGTGGTCTGGGACAATGAAACCCTCTGACGAAGAAGGATTTTCTTTCTCCTCCCACCAAGTCTGTCGCCAAGCAGCTGCCGCTAATCTCTGTTAGCAGAGCCGCACTAAACAGCTGACTACAGCCTTTAATCTGGTCCCACCACAATCATTACCTCTGGAGCCAGGAGGGGGGCCGCCTAACACAATTGCAGAAGAGTAAACAAAAATGAAACCCGATTTGTGTCCATTTGTCTGTCATTCCTCTGGCTTTCATGTAATCTCATTTGAATATTTGTTGAGGAGCCAAAGTCGCTATCGTTTCATCATCGGGGCCGCCGTGCGCGTCACTCTACAGTGCGGACCTGTGTTTGCCCAGTCTGTCTGATTGTTACAGCGATCTTTGAAAGCTTTAAAAGGTTCTTAAAAGAAAGGTGCACTTTGTGAATAGGGGTGTGTCAGAGAAGGGAACATTTTCTGATATATTCTCAGAATTGAATAAACAAACTTTTCTCACAGGAAAAAAGGAAAATTGGATCCCTGGAACAATGAAGTTAGAGAGTTACCTGAAAACTTAATGTTTTACTGTTGTTGTTCACAATGGCAGGGCCCACAGTTCGGTTCCAGGTGCCTTGATTGCAAACAAACCACCTTTCCTTTAATACTGTATAGTGCACCTTTAAACAATAAAGACAGAAAGTTGCTGTCTTGGGTCAATTTAAATTATTTCCGGGAGGCCGTAGGTGTTGAAAAACTTCCCAACCAGAGGAACGGTTATCCTGCGAAGAGGAATAGCTTGTGGAAAGCGCGGTGGCCGTATTGCATTTGAATCCTGTGAGTTTCTGTCCTTAAAGGAGATCCGAGTTCAAACTCACAGAGCCATCTTTGGCCCCTGAAGCTCCCACAGCCGGTCCCTGCTCGACAAACACACACACTTGTTTGCTTCATCATTTGCGTGTCATTCCAAATCAAACCAACACACCGAGGCAGGCCACTTCAGATGACAAACGCCGGCACACATTTGACTATGAGAAACACCGCTCCGCATGTCACTCTCAGTCAAGCCGGTCGTATAGCATGCATTTCTTACTCTTCTTGGATCACAAGTCTCTGGTTGGTCCCATTGCGTACATATATGGAAGTCTTGTGGTTTGACTCCTCTGTTATGGGCTCATGAGGGAACAGGTGGCCAGTGAAATAAAAGTCAGGCGAGGTTTTTCACAAGCGTGGGAGCAAAATGCAGAGGAGCCCACAGGCTGTGCTGCAGACTGCAGATTACCTCTATACAGCATGAGGGAGCCCCCCTGTGTGGAGCTCAAGGGGAATACGTTACCAGCAACTGGACTATCACATCTGGACATTGTGTTCCTTGCTCCTCTCAGGGGGGGAAAAAAACTGGACTTGTTTGGTGATCACAGGGGTTTTGATGCTTGCTGTGTGTTATCAGAAGATGCAGTGCTTTGCCATTATTGTGGGCCTGTGCTTATTATAGATTCCATTAAGATGGCAGTTAAATTGGATGTCCCCCATCAGCTACTGGAGCATGTTGTTTTGTTTTAGAGAACGGGAGTGCTGAGTCACAGAAGTATTATTAAGTCGTTCAGAAGATAACAGATGAATTAAAGTGACAAAGCCACCGAGAGGCTGCCGTCTATTTTCCACCTCCTAATGGCTTTATTAGGAAAATGAGAAATCAAAAACACACATTAAGCGACAATCCCCATTTAAGATGAATTAGTATTATTCAAAAGATTTCAGTAAAGAGGGAATTGTCTAAAAGCTTGAAAACATCAATGACTTGAATACAGTATTTGATGTCAGGTTACAGAGTAATGCCACTGATCATAGGCAGGACAATGTGGACACTGGAAGTATGAGGGGTCAGGAAAACGAACAGTTTTGTCAATTTAAGGGATTAAAAAGAAAATCAGTCTTCAAAGTCTTCTAGTTAATAGAGCAGATACAGAATGTGTTGCTTGGGGAATTCACAAATACATTTAGATAAGTTACTTCATAATTAGAGTTCAGAAATAGTTGACGCTATTACTATAATCAAATATTTTGATAACAGTGTGTATCTTTTTATACGTACTTGGTTTCTTTTGCTGCTACTCACTCATTTAACCCTTCATCTATTTGTTTTCATATTCAAAAAAAAAGTGTATTTGCAGTTATCTGGTGGACTCCTTGATCTTTACCAAGAAAAATGATGAGAATGGCGTAGGACATGTGCAGCGTTTCCTTCTGTATCTGCAGCTTGTAGCAATGATAATATCTGCTTTCACAATCAAACAAGATATACAACTGATTCATTCCTATTCCCTCATCCCAGCAAAGCCTGAAATCAAGTTTAAAACTGGCTAAGCACTGTGCTAACATGTAAGACAGCAAATATTACAGTCCACCGATGGCTTTATGCAGACTCAGTCTCATGCTCCCAAAAATAACCTTTACGCTGATGACTGCAGAAAATACATTTGGTTTGACCTTCCCTTGCTATGATGATACAATATAAGACAAGTTCAGATATTTATATTTATTTATACTGTATATTTTTTTTCTTCTAAAAAGTTTAAAAAGATCCTGCAACACCCTCTAAAGTGAGAGTGAAACAACGAGCAGCGAAATGTAATTGTCTTTAACATTACATATAATTCTCCGTGGCGCCCCAACAACTACTCCAAGCACACAGTAATCTAGTGGAACTCCCATGCAAGCAAGTGGCTTTTTACCACAGCAGCCACTTCAGGCTTTTAAGACATTTCCCTTGCATGACTGAGGAAGAAGCACATTGGAAATGAGAGATGAGTGCGATTGCGTTACATTATTGTGAGGTTCCCCTTCTCAGCTTAGGCTGATTTGTGAGCCTGTTCTGCAATGTTTCCGGCACACTCCCTGTTGTAATAGATTCACAGGGCCTTGAATTGTTGTGCAGTAGAAGCAGTTCAATTAATACAGCACTGCCATAAAATAACTATTGAGATGACAAACGGGTAAAAAGAAGCATTTGCCTCTGAAAGGCGTTGGGAAGGATGGGTGTCTGCTGCAATTTATGCCAGCAAATCAAGCGCTTTTGGGGGACGAGGATGCAGTCAGCTAAATATATCCTGCCGTCCCACACAAGAAGGGGCAGGTAAAGGATGGCCCCGTTATCTCTCACACCATCGACTGGTGATGGCTCATTTGAATATTTACAGCTGCAACTAAGCTAGGTGAAATGGTCTCCTATCATTAGGCCACAGCCCTTCAGTGTAGCATAAAGATGCATCAAAGATAGCACTAAACGCACGGGGAAAGAAGGTATTTGGTGTAGTAGTGTTCAGCTATTTCACACACATTTTGAAAAAGAAAGGTCTCAAGTTAAAAAATGTGAAGGGAAAGGGAATGCGCTTTACCGTAGACAATATTAATTTCCAGCAGCATTGAAAAAAAGCTGCAAGGATAAATATGCATGAAGGCTGAAGGAGGGAGAACTGTTGGTTTTAGTCACAGTGTTCACTGCATGCCGATTAAACACTCAAGTGCAGGATGACTAAGTCATGTCTGACAACTGCGGGGTGAATTTTGACTTTACACTGTGCCACATCCAGTGGGTAGTCTAGTGGCATGGCCGCTGTTTTTACCCACTGTAATTGGACGAAGATGTTTTTGGACTATCCAAAGCTGGTTATTTTTGGTGTTGCGTGTCACAGCTGATTCCATGTATTTTTGGTTATGTAAGACTTAACTTAAGACTTAACATTTCCTAGTAAGACTTTATATGGATTTCATGGCTATCATGTGCAGGGCAAGGAATTGATTACATAAAAAAAGAAAATAATAATCTGCCTCAATGCGAGTTAATCCTGGCATCATTTTCCCAAATTTTATGAAATCACTTACACATTACCTTTTAGTGGTGACCTCGCAGGATAATGGATGGTGTCCAGAGTGCAGTTTGCATGGGTTTCAATTAGCAGAGTCTAAATGAATTAAAAGGTTTAAAAGCCATTGCCGTTCTAGTGCTGGTATTAACCTGGTGCTTCTCATTAGCCAGCCCTTGGCTGATAAAGAGAGCACGGGGAGCGGCAGTGCAGACAAGACACCTCGCGCTGACAACGGGTGACATAGTATATCACACACTGCCTCATGAATAATAATGGCCGCCAACATGTCCCGCTCTCCCCCCCGTGAGAGGAGTGACGGATTCCCGTGTCAACAGGGCCCATGGCTAGGGAGAAAGGACTGACAACTGACTGAGACATTCTGGAGGGAGGAAGAATGGGGAGAGAGAGGGAGAGAGAGAGGGGGAGAGAGAGAGAGAGAGAAAACCAGTCTTGACATGAAGGCTGCATCATAAGATTGTTTGTCTGTCAGGGCTGCCTTCATTGCCGCCCTGAGAGTGAGTAAATAAACAGTGTTTGCAGGCAAAGGAAGTGAGACTGGATTGTTACCCAGTGGCCTTTGGGGGCGCAGAGAGGCGCTGGCGTGTCTCAATAAATCAGGCTGAGCAGCCGCTCTTAATGCACTCCCCAAACTATCGATAAGGGAAAGGAGAGGCAAACACTGGGTTTTTTTCCTGAGGAGTGATGTCACTGATAACATGGCGGGCGCACACTCTTCCCGATGGCCAGGTCTGGGCCAATCAATAGCAGCACAATGTCTCGCTTGGCAAACGCACAGGTGAGCGGAATGTTAACTAAGCAGTGAGAGGCTGGGGTTCAACGAAGACCAACATTCTAATGGAGCCAAAAGTGGCAGCGCTAACGGCGGTGATGTCCAGTGCTGTGGACAGCAACCACAACAAAGCCAACACTGAGCAGTACAGCTGCATACCACACTATACCACAGTCTGCAGCCTTGGAACATGGATGGGAGGGGGGGAGGAGGGGGATTCTGCTCCCATGTGTCTGGATGGAGCTTTTTGTTTAATCATAATCTCTTTCTTTTTTCCTCATTTCTAGTTAAAAAGGTGGAGTAGGCAGTAGTTGACTGGAATTGGAGCAGAGCTGGGTCGTTGGATTGTTCTGTTGATCCCTGTGAACTCATCTGGCCCGGGACACTATCTCACTATTTAAAGGACAGATTGAAGACCTCACTGGGTCAACCTTAGTCCAGGGCCCAAGATACTGTAGTAGCAATATTTCACATCTAGCTAGGACTGCCAGAGATGTCACATCCAAAAAGATCTCTTTTGTGTAAGAAACCGCTGTAAATATTGGATCTCCCTTCCTCTAGATGTTTCTTATCTCACACAAAATGTGCAGCAAGGCTGACATATCATGATGCCGTTTGTCAGACAGCTCTCAGATGGAAAGTCCCCCCCCCCCCCTCCTCCGATCAAACTGAAATAAGTAGGTTTTTAGGCTATTTCACATGGATGTGATATGTGCCTTGTGCCAGGTGTCAAGGTCTTACTGGCTGAATGTTTTCATGTCTTAAAGGAATGATAAAGTGCACTGTCTGCCACGGCTCAAAACTTGTCATATGTGGTGAATGAAGTGGTTTTAAATAGTTAAAGAACACTTTCCATTGAGCAATACTCTCATATAAAGCTTGTGACAAACTGCCCTGACGCACGCTCCATTAGACAATCTTTAACTAAATCTGTTGCTATATTTATCTATGTTTCTAGTCATTTCATTTCAGTCAGCGAAATGGAAGGAGAATGTGGGGATGCCAATTTAGAATCTTAAAGACTATATTTAAAAGCAATGCAAAGACACTTACTCGGAAGAGTAATTTATATCCGTCTGTGTGCGTATGCGTGTGCGTGTCTGTGTGTGGGTGTGTGTGTTAGAGGGGGGGGGGGGGGTTAAATGATGGGCAGGGGGGCATCATTATGAATTCTGAAAAGCTGAGCACGATTTCCGGCATCAATTATTCAAGTGTACAGCCTGTTTCTGTAATCGCTCTGCTATTGTCCGCTAAACGTCCCAAATCACCACAGAGACGACATGGAAGAAGACTAAGTAAGTGCTCAGCAGGAATTTATGGGATGGTGTTACATCCGGCACCACTTTTGCAAAAAATTTAAAAAATGAAAAAGGTGTTATGATTTGCATCACACTGCTTATTTGATACAAATCAAATTAAAAATGCAATATAATAATATATTTAGTATATCGACAATTAGACTGAACATTGCTCGTAACATACCACAAATCTGCTATCAAACAAGTCTAAAGACATATACAGCCATGCTAGTGGTTATAGCAGCTACTAGCATGCTAACAAATGACAATAATGTCATGCTGATCTTTAGCAGGTACACTTTTGCCATGTTCACTATCTAAGTATAGTGTGTTAATTGACAATATGTTCTTATTAGCACAAAATCAATTGCATATGAGGCTAATGGGGGTGATATTAGTTTTGCAGTTATTTGTTCCTAAACTAAATAAAACAAATGAAAAAGTTGACCTGATGATGGCACCTAATGAAACGTCACAGGAGCACCAGAGTCTCTACAACTCATGTATCAATCCCATTAGAATCCAATTGTAAAAATATCCAATAGCTTCAAGACATTTCATGTAATGAATGAAAACTTTGAGCTGTCGATAGCAAGGGAATCACCAAAGTCAAGGAATAATCGTGTGGGCCCCAGAGCTATCTGTAACAAATGCTATGGCAAACTATCGTATAGTTGACATAGTTCAGTGCGGACACAAGTGGTTGACCACCCTGCCAACCTACAGCGTCTTCCAATTTGCTGTGTGGCTAGCATGGCTAAAATGCATTTAACTGACAAACAGAGTATGGCTGAGTGTTTTGCATTACAGGACTTTGAGTGAATATATAATAAGCTTTTGTTCTGGAGATATAATCCATGAAGGACTGAAGGTAAAACAATCATAACAGCAGAATCATTTCTCACAGGGACTCCAAAGCATCAATCCTCAAGCTGTTCAATTTAAAAACATTTAATCAATCACTTCTACCATCACTTTTAATCTTGTTTTTTTGTCACCCACTTTGTTTTTTAGTTGGATTTTGGCCCATCGATATAGTCAACAGTCCAATCATTTATTGTCTGCTTTACAGCAAACACAGAGGTTGGTGTTCTTTTCAAGGGGGGGGGGGGGGGGGGGGGGGTTTACTCTTCTCCGGGAGTTGGACGGCTCCTGGTTAAGGAATCAATTTGACTGGACAGCCTTACAAATTGCATAAAGAGACAAAGTTGTCCTTGGAGTGCGCCACAATTGATTGATGGCTCAACACACTTGCACCGTAAATCCTCCTCCGACAGAACGGAGGCAAATCAGTCGTCTTGCTCCTGCTCCCATACCCTCCCATGCTATTTACCTACACCTACCCCTATCTGCCTCTCCCTAACACACAATGCTGTAGGATTGGAGTTTATTCAAAAACAATATCAAATTTATTCCAACGTTTGTTTGTTTTTTGACATTCGCCGAAAATATATACAAATGTGCTTATCTGACACTTTATATGGAAATCTGAAAGAAAATTGAATGACACTGAGTTTATGTTGTGAGGGCTTCAACCTAATTTTAGATGATTCTGGATGTTTTTTAAAAAAACAGCTCTGTCGCCATCCTGCACAATATCATATTGTGTTGCATGGGCAAGCAAGCACACAGTTTAAAAAGCACAAAGTTAACAGCGCTTTGGAGATAAAACAACTTCTCCCAGGCGTGTACCGTGCTAAAGAAATGGCAGGCTACCCTCAGGAGGCCACACCACCACTGTTTGTTTTCTGGAGAAAGAAACACTAGGGGCATCTCTTTAAAGCCTCCCCAGTAATCAGAAGTGATCTGTTCACATGTGCTATCCCACTCTCCCTCGGGAAGACTGGGGGAGAAAATAAGTGCAGGCTGCTCACACAGACACAAGAGAACAATGTTGGAAATAGACATCCAGACATGGCAAAAAGGGGTCGAAACCAACTACTATTACAATTGGATACTGAACTTGTCCAAAAGCAGAATGCTGTCTATATTACATTGCATGTGGTATGTAAGAGATGGTCCTAAGAAGAATTCACACAAAACTCCAGAGTAATCCTGCAGCGCTAGAGGGAAAACAACTTTTTTTTAACAGCTTTGCGCACACAGAGGGGAGAGTGGGCAAACACTCCTGTCTAATGAACACACACTACAACTGGATGATACTGTAGTGTCTGGGGTATGTGTGATCATGTGGGTGGTTAAGTGAGTGGGTGTTTACACTGTGGTCTTGGTGTATGTATGTTCAAGTTGTATGCAGAGGGAAAGCAGTGTCCTCCTGATTTTCATACAGTAACAGATAGCTGTAAATAATTGAGCAGCCTGTTGCCCTAAAATAGCCCAAGAGCAAAAGAAAAGAGGAGAGGACAGAGGAAAAGTTAACAAGGATCGGGTCTGCTTGCAGGCATTTTAAAAAAGTAACAACATTTTTCATAATTAGCTCCTCTCTCTAGGAATCACTAGGAATGTCTTCTACTTGGGCAAAAGCCTTTCTAATAGTCTCCCTCTCTTTTTCTCATAATTAAAAAAACACAGCCGTCGCTTGCTGCCTACACGAAGACATAGTGCGCGCCGTATTCTCTGTCACTTTAATGAGAGCGATAAATGCTATGCTAGCTGTGGCTATTTATAAAGATTTTATGGCACAAATTGTGGCATAAAAAGGGCACAAATCAGACGAATGACGGGCAAAAGGACAGCTGCGGCATCATCCCTCCATTAAAAAAAAACGCTGCAAATGGCCAACTGTGGCCCGGGCTGTTAATTAGCCAGAGAGGGCCTAATCAGAGTTTTGGAGCTGTGGTTCCTCCCCAGGTAACGCACTAATAGGAGAAGCTTGTGGAGACACAGATGGAGGAAAGAGTGTGGAAAACGGGCTAACGATTGGCTCTGGGCCCTTCTGTTAAGAGAGAGGCAAGAGTATCCCGCATAACCTGCTTTGACCTGTGTACTAGAAAAGATTACTTGTGAATTGGGCCAAATTGGTCATGTTTTTAAGCAGTATGATAAAGTTAAGTTGTTTTAAATGAGGCAGTGGGGGGTCATGAAACATACCTCTTGACTTTTCAGAGCTTTTTCTCATACATAGGTTGAGGATCCTAGTGGCTAAATTAAATAGCTTCTTCAACCAAAAAATAAAGTAGGAAGCTGATCCAATTTGAAGATGACACAAATATACAGTCAATCACTCATTAATTTACCTGCTCAAAATGTTTTAGCAGTGCAGTGTGCAAATCAGTAGTGAAAAAATCCTAAATTGAGCGTACAATTGAACAGATATTTAGGTAAGCATTTATATATGTGGCGAATAAAACGTTTTTCAGGCAGGCCCCTCTGCAACAGTACAATGCTGACTTCTGCTACAGCGACGCCACCCCCCCCCCCCTCCATTTCTTATAATGCTATCTACCTAAGGTAACAGACTCATTATGCAGAAGTACCTCATACAACCCTACTTCAAAAATACTATACTATCCCTTTAAGGACTGCTTTGTTATAGAGACACAGCAGTATGATGCCTCTCCTCAGCACACAGCAGCACACACAGAGGAGCAGTTGCATGTTGAAGTCAACAGAGGACAGAAGCGAGCACATGTACTCTGTCAGCACGAGAGAACAGTGGAGCAGCTCAGATGAGTCAAACATGCACTGAGCGCGCACACACACACACACACACACACACACACACACACACACACACACACACACACACACACACACACACACACACACACACACACACACACACACACACACACACACACACACACACACACACACACACACACACACACACACACACACACACACACACACACACACACACACACACACACACACACACACACACACACACACACACACACACACACGCACCCACGCACCCTGAAGTTAATCAGAACAGCTTTCTGTATACATATCAAACAGGTCCGCCAAAATAAAGTGCAGCCAGCTCCTGTTATGCAATCAAGCCAACAATCAGCTATAGCTAGCACATCTCACAGAGGAGGAAAAGGCAAAAAAAGAAATGAAAGTCAGGTTGTCCTCACTGGACATGCTGTAAACAGGGAAGCTTTTTCTAACAATTAAAGAGCAGGGGCTTATTGATTTCCAATGGATCTCTGGAGTGACTCGCCGGCAGTCACAATGAGGCCCGGGGTAAGGTGACCATGTCTCTGCTCAACCCGATAAACCTTGCATGTCATCAGGTAGGGAGGACGCGGTGTCCCCCCTCTCTCCCCACCCCAACCTTCTCTGCATCACAGACTGCAAATACAGCATTTATCAAGATACAATGTGGAGTTATGGGCCGCTTCATTTAGTAATGGAGTCAGCAATAAGTTGTCAGGTGCAGAAAGCCCATTTCAATACAGGAGTTAAGTGAGTCTGAGACTTAAAGGTGCACTGTGTTACTTTGGGGGTGTCAGGGAAGTGGACATTTTCTAAAGGCATATTCTCAACTGAATAAACTAAATTTCTTGTTGATGATAGAATTATTAAATACTAAGAGTTGATTCATGTTCATGTAGAGAAAATATGGTTTGTAAACTAACTGCATGATCTGCAAATGTAAAGAAATGATACCTTTGAACTGAACTTTGAGAGCCTCTAAGAAAAAACCTTTAAAGTTCAGGAATAAATAAATACTCACACAAACCAATTCTCCAGTCAACACCTTGTACACTAAAAGCAATCATGCAATTAAATGTGCAGCTTTACAAGCATAATGTAGGAAATAGTGGCAGCCTGTATGAGGGGGTCAACTCCACTCTTACTCCGGTCATAAACAACCATAAATCAGAAGAGGAGCCGTCATGCAAGGAGATCCATCACGGACAAACATGCGGAGCCTAACATATGCATGGACACACACACACACGCTTGTTCCACGGCGAGAAAAACAGAGAAAAGGCCCATGCAGATTGATTGGCCCATTTAAATGAGTGGCAGTGAGGTTATGTTGATCGACTCCGTGGATAATTGACAGATTCTGGTGTTGTTAGAAGCAGAGTAAGTAACGACTACATGTCAGCGCTCTGATGTGACCCAGCCCACCGGCACCTTAAGGTACACACGGCTTGGAGGCTGAGAAAGGAGGTTGAGATCATATATGGAACTTGCCGTTACTCAAAAGGTAGGCACTTCAGGAGTCAGCTAAACCGGTTTTGAAAGGGTCAAGCTTGCAAATTGTGGCATGAGTTCCTGACATAATGCCTCATTCACAAACACTGCATGAATGAATGTTTCACACACATCCAAGATTCATATATATTTGACCTAAATAGACATGTCATGGACACATTGTGGCACCAGCTCAGAAAATATTGTTTACATTTTTATTTTGCTTAAAAGGTCACATATTATGCTAAATGCACTTTTTAAATGTGTTCTAACATATCCATGGGTCCACGGTGTGCCTAGAGACTGCCAAAATATTTAAAAAAATAACAATCTCTCCTGTTCTCACTCTCCCCCTTTCTGAAACCCCCACCCCTCCCCCCCAAAATATACTCCAGTCAGAATTGTCCCCTTTTCTGACCTCACAAACTGGAAAGCCAGAAGCTTCCACTGTGCAGCCCACACCCCTATTTCTTATTGGTCCAGGGGCCTGACAGACAGAGGGCGAGGCGTATCTGGCTTCGCTTCCGGACAGGGGGCGGGGGCAGCTCAAAGATTGTATATTTACGAGGGGAGCTGCAGCTCTTTTTAAAAAATAGGCCATTGTGAGATTAGCTGAACATCAGCATAGTACAATAAATTATCTGAAAGTTTTTTTCAGCAAACAATTAAAGAAAAACGTATTAGGGACCACTAAGACCATATAATATGGTGTATAATAGTACCGAAAAGTGTATAATATGGGAGCTTTAAGAGGCCATGTCTCTCTCTTAAAATAACTTTAAAGTGTTGTCCATAATTCGTCCATATAAAGAAATAGGGGGGTATGCAGATTGCAAATAGTGTGCATGCGCATCAATCTAGAATGATTCAGATTCTTTAACATAGACATGATCAAATCTGTGTGCACACTTATTTTGTGCGCAAGAGATAATATTTCTATACACATACTGTATAAGTTAAGTAGGCAAAATGTGCTTAGTAAGCTAGAGTAAGTCACAGGAAACCTGGGAATTTGAATCAACTGCCGAAATCCACAAAATGTGTAATGTCAGTGTTAAGTATTGAGTCCTGCGTAAACTAAATGCTGCTTATTAACATCCTGTTTTATTGTCACTCAAAATGAAAGTTGATTGAATTTTTACGGTTGAGAATTCAGCCACAAGCCTTCTGTAGAGAGGCTTCTCGTATAAGATGCCCACACCTCTGCCGGCAAGTTGCCATTCTCTCAAGACTAGACCGATCAATAAATCTGGCATTAAAGGCAAAGCCGAGGACGAGGAGTAGTCTCTATCTGGAAAGCTAGTGACAATGCACAGCTGTTCACCATTGTCAGTTGGCACCAGGAACATTCAAATGAAAAAGAGAACGATTCGTTTTTTTATAGATCTGATGAGGAGAAAGAAGACAGAAAAAGGTTCAGAGAATGTCAAATGACTCCTGAGTGAAGGACCCCTCCCCTGTGGTAAAACACAGCCAGCTCTATTGTGCCAAGAGGTGGCCAGTGCCACTGAGTGGGGGAAAGGACACTGATGCATAGCATGCAAAGCGACTTTTAATTATTCTTGGGAAAAGAGCATAAGCCCTTGGCTTGTTTACCACTTTACCGGAAACCGCTTATGATTGCTTTGTAATTATCTCCTTGATAATGTAAAATGTGCCCCCCACCTCCGCTCCATCCACTCCTTTCCATAGAACACCACGCAAAAGTGATCAAGCATTTATCATTTAGCCCAAATGTTTTAACTTTTATTTGTGGGAGGTGGAGGGAGGGCTAATAGATTATGGGTAATGAAGCAGCTCCAGCAGTAACACAAATAGGAAATTGTTGTGAAAGACACAGGCTAAGGCGTGCCGGTGCTGGGATAATCACTCTCTCTTTTGTCTCATGATAAGCTAAGAGCCTAACCTTCACCCAAAGAGCACATCATTTCCCCTATGAGAGACTTAATGAGACATTAGCCGGACTAACAAATGGTGGACGAGAAAGTGAAAGTCACTTTCCAGGTAAAGGCCGTTTACTTGACCATAATCATTCCCCCAGTGCAGCTAAAAGATGGAAACAACTCAGAGTCCCCGTCTCAACAGCTTGCTGGGGCTTTTACGACGGGCCTCCCAGGGACCATCCAATGGCATGTAACGTCTTAATATCCCTCAAATAGCACAGGTAATCTGCTTTTGTTGTCAGCTAGTCTCCTGACACACACTGCCATACATAAACACACACACAATTTGTCCATTTTGGCTTTAAATCCTGTTTAGGTGTAGCACAGAACTCAAAAACAACAGCTCTGGCATGTATGTGAAAGCTTATGATTTATTTTTTATTGTATTGAGGGTTATTTAAAAAAGGTGGAGTCAGTGATTCTGGAGAAAGCTCAATGTTATAATCATTTTGTCAAAATCAATGAATATACTACCCCCTCACGATTACCTGTCCGTACTGTGTGTGCAAAACATATAGTGTTAATACACAGCCTAGGCTCTGTGAACATGCATGTTGCTAGCCCTTTGTTTACATACCAGTTAACAGAGCCTAGTCTGTGTGTTAACACCATTTTATTTTTTTCAGGGCACACAGTACGGAGAGGTAGCGGATCGTGGGGAGATATTCACTGATTTTCACAAATAGTGATTTTGTCAACAAGCCTTCTCCGTAATCACTGGTTCCACATTTAAAGGTGAAGTGAGCAATATATTTACGTTAATATACGTGTTAAATATATATATATATATATATATATATATATATATATATATATATATATATATATATACACACACTCAACAAAAATATAAACGCTTTTGTTTTTGCTCCCATTTTTCATGAGATGGACTTAAAGATCTAAAATTCATTCCAGATACACAATTGTATAATTTCTCTCAAACATTGTTCACAAATCTGTCTAAATGTGTGATAGTGAGCACTTCTGCTTTGCTGAGATAATCCATCCCACCTCACAGGTGTGCCACATCAAGATGCTGATCTGACATCATGATTAGTGCACAGGTGTGCCTTAGACTGTCCACAATAAAAGGCCACTCTGAAATGTGCATTTTTTTGCTTTATTGGGGGTCTGGGGACTCAGAACCAGTCAGTATCTGGTGTGACCACCATTTGCCTCATGCAGTGCAACACATCTTCTTCGCATAGAGTTTATCAGATTGTCAATTGTGGCCTGTGGAATGTTGGTCCACTCCTCTTCAATGGCTGTGCGAAGTTGCTGGAGACGGCTAAAGCCTGTTACATACTCCGCGAGAAGAAAGAACAAAGTTCTCGGTGACAGAGCTGACAGAGAAAATGACGTAATTTTCTTCTCTCAGCTCTTGTTTAGCTGTTCTCGCAGCTTGTTCTCGACACATCACCCGGGCCGAACTTTCTTCTCGCAGCTTGTCCGAGAACTATTGTGTGATTGGTCAGTCTGAAGTCAATGAGGAAAGCGAAGTGAAATCAACTGGCGCTACTGAGTCAATTACCATGGTAACAATGCGCCGCGGTGAGGAGTTCGGCAGTTGAGTTCTCGTGAAGTATGTAATGTCAGACCAGAAAGAACTTCTCGCAGCTCTGTCACCGAGAACTTTGTTCTTTCTTCTCGCGGAGTATGTAACAGCCTTTATGGTGGAGAAATGAACATTCAATGCACGAGCAACAGATCTGGTTGACATTCCTGCTGTCAGCATGCCAATTGCACGCTCCCTCAATGCTTGTGGCATCTGTGGCATTTTGCTGTGAGACAAAACTGCACATTTCAGGGTGGCCTTTTATTGTGGACAGTCTAAGGCACACCTGTGCACTAATCATGATGTCAGATCAGCATCTTGATGTGGCACACCTGTGAGGTGGGATGGATTATCTCAGCAAAGCAGAAGTGCTCACTATCACACATTTAGACATATTTGTGAACAATGTTTGAGAGAAATGGTACAATTGTGTATCTGGAATGAATTCTAGATCTTTAAGTCCATCTCATGAAAAATGGGAGCAAAAACAAAAGTGTTGCGTTTATATTTTTGTTGAGTGTATATATATATATATATATATATATATATAATATATATATATATATATTTATATTCATACATTGATCCGCTTTGCATGTAATCGGCTAATAAACTTTTTCCCAAAACTGGTATCCAATCAGAAGAGAGAACGCTACAAACCGGCACATCTCACTGCTGGTGCACGCGCAGAGCGACAGATGGTTGAATGTTTTTGCACCTACAATGGCGTAGCAGGTAAAAATCCTTCCCAATGTCTGTTTTGATGGTTTTTATCATGATCTGAGATGACGCTAGATAACTTGCTGCTTGAAGACTGCGGTGCATTAATGTGGTGACGTAGGGACGAGGGAGGGGACTGCTAACTGCAGTCACTGACAGGAAGTTAGCTAAAAGGAATCATTTTGCTCACTGCACCTTTAATACAAAACTAATTCAAACTGGTCCCCATAAATGCTTCACAAGGCAACTCAGAGCACTGCATCTTGTTTACTCATAAGCGGCAGGGAACCTTATTTCAGATCATATCAATATTGAAGTGGCATTATTGAAACATTGAATCATGAATGATAATACTGTTTCTTTTGGAGTAGCACAGAGTGGTTTGGAGAGAGGGGAGTGAGTGAGCACACAGTGGAGGATGGATAAAGAAAGGAAGTGAGGAGTTGGTGCGTGAAGGAGGCCTGTTCCCCCGCCGGGCCTCCCAGCTCAATTAGCTCAGCTCTTCCCCGGCTTTCTGCTGATGGGGAGAATCAGCAACAGCACACTGTACCATGCAGTCCAGGGAGTCTAGCCCGGGCCTGAGTGAATGAGTGACTCAGTCTGCACATTATGCCTCTGTGCATGTCTCACGCGCAGATTTAGTATTTGTGTGTATTTGTGTGTATTTTTGTGTGTGTGTGTGTGCTGTCTGCCCCATAGTGTTCTCTGTACCAAAACACCTGAACCAATTAGACTTTACTCGCAGTAGAAAAAAAGAGAAAAGAAAATATATATTTATATACAGTATACGCATTCATACAGTCATGCAAAATTTGAGTTATAGGACATTTTCTCAATTCTTAGCAAGAAAAAAAAAGAGACCGGAGATGGAGAGGGCCCGAGACCAAAAAGTTATGGATATGGATATAACAGCAAGGTTGTATTCCGACACTTTTCAGCCAACAACTGTAGGCTAGGAAAGAAAGTTTTAATGTGGAAATTTTGAACGCTAGGGTCAACACCGACCGATTTAAAAACTTTTTCTTTAATCCTGCTGTGGCAAATGAAACTGTGAATGGTCTGGAGCACATTTGTAGCACCGTGTTTGTCCAGAGCTTTGAAGGTGGTCCGCATGTAAGATGTAGTGCATAAATCATCAGGATGAAGCCCCCTAGACGGCTTTCAGGATGTCCTAATGAAAAAAAACACATGGCCAAGGTGAAGAACCCAGGACAATACTTTACGACAGCTTTGGGCAGGGGCTGGGACTGTTTTCAGAGAAATTATGTCTCAAAGACAGACTAAGAGACTGAAATTGCTTGGCAAGCACAACTGAAGGCCAGAATCTACTTAATCATGCATTAATAACAAACGGCGGCATTATACACAAACACACACAAAATACATTCACCTGACAACACACTCCTCTCATCCACTGCTCTAACTCTTCCAAGAAATGAATACACCTCTCACACATGCTCTAAAATATTGCCAAGAATGCTGCAGTGCGCCAAGAAAACTAGCTAAACAAACAAAGTAAATAACACACTGATAATGCCTGATGATAACGTCCGAGGGAGAGAGAAAAAATGAAAGGATGAAGGTCAGTAATTGAGAGAAGGTGTGGAAGATGGAAGCATGGTGTGGTGTGTGTGCTCCTGGCGGGGGGCCATGTGGGCGCGTGCGGCGGGCTCCGGGGCGGTGTAGGAGCACGTCTGTGCAGAGGTTAAGAAAAGCAATTAATCCACAGTGGAGATAATCAAAGGAATCTCCCCCTCTAGACTATTTGGTGGGGGAGGAAGAGAGAGAGAAATGGAGAGAGAGAGAGAGAGAGGGAGGGGGGAGAACGAGAGGGGGGGATACTTGTTTACAGGCAGTGCTTGTGTGATCAAAAGCACAGGGGTTTCAGCTATGCCACCGCTGGGGCCCCCTCTCCGTTTCAGGTGGAATTGATAACACTTCAGAAGTACAATTCAATGTTTTGTGAGGGGGGTACTTTTACCTCCCGGTGAGAAGACGAGGACTTTTTTTTTTTTTTTTTTCACACAGTCTAAGCTGCGTTTCCCTTTCATCTCCCATTTTTGCAAAGGTATCAACAGATTGTCAACGGGGAGGAAGACATTTTTTTTTTCACCCCCACACATAATAATCAAAGAATGTAGACTGAAGTGCCTACACACGTTCTCCTCTGCAATTATGTTGACTCAGACAGCGCGAGTACGAAACTTATATTGCCATTACATTCATTTATCTGTGAAGCAAGCAGCTCGCAGGGACACTTGAAATTAAGCCCAACGACATTCCATCAAACCACAAGACAATTTCTTATCTTGTGTGTAATATGGCGTGGTATGCTGTAAATCCTAACATTGGGGATTTTACTAATGACATGACTCATTATATCGTTCCATGGGAAATCATAGCGTGTTGCTCCCTCTTGTGGTCCACTTCTCCCTTTGGGTTTAAAATAAAGTGCGTTTTGGGAATATTTAGGTTTACGATGTGGTGACTAAACCTGCTTAAGTGTCTGCTAAGACATACTGTGCATCTCCTCAGCTATGTGCTCAGACTGCTCTGCTAAATCTTTAACATGCTAATGAGGCTAGCATCACAGCTAGTGCCATGTATCTATGACATTGCTGTTATTCAAGTTATTCAAAAACTGCTAAATAATGGATAGAACTCCATTATGCATCTCCAGTGTAAGCAACGGTAAGCTATCTAAAAGCATTAGGGACATTTGAATGCTTATGCTTCATCTTCGATTTACATTTTTCTTTCTTCTTTCATCAAGTGAGCGTACATATTGTACAAGTAATGAGCCTCTGAATCATTACCTGTGTAAACTTTCAAACAACATCCCAGTAAAGTGCCAACGTGAAGCGATAGAATCAGTTGAGAGGATATGTAAACATCCTGCAAACGAAAAAGTCTGGCAGACGGTTAGCAGATCAGTGGTGAGTAAGTGGCGGCACTTTCACAAAAAAAGTCTTGATTAGATAATTAGCCATCCATATCTAGGCAATATGTTGCAAAGGGGAACAACAGGCTTCTCATTAAAGTGCCAACAGGACCCGCTCCTATGGGTCGCTATCAAAAAACAAGGTGTTGTTCAGCAGACACACACACACACACACACTTGTAGATTAAAAAAAGATTTGCCAACATGGATATTAGATATACTGCTTTGGGCGTAGTAGTTGGAGTAATTCTAGTTACTTAAATAGGAGGGAAAGGATAGAATAAAGTACAAAACATCCAATGAAGACTTTCTGGACTTAAAGCTATAGTGTGTAACTTCTGTTGCCCCCCATGAGAAATCTGAGTAATTACAACAACCCTGTCGCGGCATATACATGGGGTAAGCCTTCGGTGATCGCACATGGATTTTATACCTTCTGCTGTATGCGCCCAGGTTTTTTCTTAGCAGTAGAATCAACAACTGAAACATATCTTGGCGGCTGCTTGGGATTTTTCTGAGCTCCTGCGCCAGTGTCAGGGAGGGTGGGGGGGGGGGGGGGTGACACCAGTTTGTAAACGAGTCCATACTGAGAAATACAAAGAGAGTTTTGTGGAGCCCATAGGCCAATTCAACTTTGTGTCAACTTGTTTGGCTATGGCTTGAATGTAACACACATTCATGTATATGACAAATCTACGCACTGTATCTTTAAACAGAATCTAGAATGCTGAGTCCGTGATAAGAGTAACACTTGCACGACATCATGTAAATGTGTTGTCCCTTTCTTGCTATAAAGCATGACTCCATTATAACCATGCAGGCTGCCGATTCAGTACATAGAAAAAGTAGTGCCTCGCATGGATCAAATACTGTAAGTAAGAGCGTACACAAAGGAGCTTTCATTTAACCTCTGAGTGAGTAGTAAGGGAACTTGAGACTTGCTGTGAAGAAAGATGCTGAAGGCAAAGGCAGAAAAGGCAAAAAACTAAATGCATTAGTCCTTACTGCTTCTGAGAGCCGGCTTTTTTACAAACATCTTGAAAGATAGGCTTCACCCCCTTTCTGAGCTGGACTGCCACAGTGCTGGACACACTTTCAGTCAAGACAAACTGAATACATTGCTTTTTTTGTGTGACAAGGGCCCAGGCAGAGATTGGAGCCTGCAGTTCTAAAAAAGACATGCACAAAGTGTGTGATGAAACTTTCAGCACCATGGACAGCAGCCAGAGCAAGAGAGTGAGTGTGTGTGTGTGTGTGTGTGGGATGCAGAGTGGAAATGGAAAGAGAGATGGAGTAAAGTGTAAGGGCTATGAGTTCATTTGATAATAAGGCTAAATACACGTATTTGTTTGAGCTATCCACCATGTCTGCTCTTTCTAAAGTGGAGGAGCTTACCCCCAAAACACACACACACACGTTTGTAAGGCTATACTTGTGAGGACATTCATTGACATAAGTCCCTACTAGCCCCTTACCCTAACCATTAAAACTAAAATACCTAACCCCATCCCTTACACAAACCATAGCCTAATTCTAACCTGAACTTTAAAACCTTTTCTTACTACTCAAACAGTCCTTAAAAAAGGCCTGTCCCAAAGTGAGAACTGGCAAAAATGTCCTGACTTTTAAGGTCGAAAAAACTCAAATTGGTTCCCTTAAAAAATTGTTGTAAAAGTACACACACACATACACACGCACACACACACACAGTCATGCGGCAAGACCCAGGACTTTTTTCGCCCCCATCTCTGTGTCTAAGGCTGAATAATGCAGGGCCTTTACCCGGCGCTCAAGCATGAGTGGATAATCTGGCCACAAGGACAGGCTGTGTCAACATTTCCCTTTACTCTCTTATTTATTTATTTAGCCGCCCGCCGTAGGACTTGGGGAGGGCGAGGGAGGATATGTGCACGGCTTACAACATGCTGGCCCAAGCAGATGACCTGCTTTCACCAGCTTTTAGTTTTTTTTTACCAGGACTTTTAAAAAGGGGAAGTTTGCTGGCTGTAAGTTTCTTGAAGGCTGGTTTTAATTTTTAGTATTTTGAACCTGTGCTCTGCTTCTTCTGAGGATTGAGCCTCTATGGGCGGGCGCTCTAACCACTACACAACGAGCGCCCCCCGAAATGCTGTACTGTTTTAATTTAATGGGAAATTTTTTAACACTAGAGACAGCCATGAATCCAGCCAAAATCTGCGTAGTGAATTTTTTCATTGTGGATTTAAGTGCCTTAAGTTAGTAAGCATGCGGCACACAACAGATGTGTGAAAATCAATTTTTTGCAGCCGAGGATTAATTGTGGCACATTTAAAAATGCCGGTCACAATGACTTTGCAATCCTGAATCATGTTTGGGTTTGGCGTGTGGTTGCTGCGCCTAAATAACTGTTGCAATAATATGACTCTTAGTACAGCCAATCACAGGCTCAGGCAAAGCTTAATCCTCTTTAATTTGTGATTAGTTGTAATTCATAAACGGTAGCTCACTAAACCCTTGGAAATGTATTGTTTAAATGTTCTCCAACACTGTTTTGCAACCTGGATACTGATGACATAGAAATCAAATATTGTCTCTCTCACACACACACACACACACACACACACACACACACACATATCTATATAAATATATATATATCCTCATGGGGGCATTGAAGTAAATAGCCATACAAAATCACTGTATAAATATTGTGGCATCAATCATTGAGCACAAATTGCTAAATAGCCGGGAGCCCTCTTCGCATAAACGGAGAGCGATTTCATTGGCATTCTTGTGGCAAGACGACTTCAGCCTCGCACAAATTAGAATGAGAGAATTAAGAGGGATTTCATACAGAACGATAAGTGTATTTTAAAGGCAGAACTGATTAAGCTGGAGGGGAGGAGGGAGGAAGAAGGTAATTATCTCCAAGCAGACGCAAAAGCCACAGCTCCTCCGCTGTGGGAGAAACAAGGCCTCAACCATATATACGCTCTATGGCCCCCAACACTATTTACTACAGCTGACTAGAAAAAGTATAGTTTGTATCAAGATTCAAGGTTTTTTATTAATGTCCCAAGAGGGCAAATTAGTTCACAGTGAAGGAGGTAGTGGCTAAAAACACATGAGAGTACAAGACAACAATGGACACAAAACACAACAGTACACAAACCTGGGGAGTCATAGAGTGTTTAAAAGTAAAGTGTGAAGGTATACAGTGCCTGCATAAAGTGCTATGTGCCATAAGCAGCATCATCAACGAAAGCAGCATTTAAAGGGCAGTGTGTCGTCAACAGCATCATTATCAACATCAAGTAATAACTTCAAAATCAACAAAAACAGCATAAACGGGCCACACTGGGGATCGTGTCTTGCTGTTCGGTAAAACTCACCCGAGATAATGATAATTTAGGTCATACTAAACTCTTTGGTCATAACATTGCGCCTTGAACTTGCAATATTCATCGCATTTCTGGTTGAATTTCCATCGATGTGATAGAAATTCAGCTGCGCAGTGGATTGTGCCAGGAGAATCGCCAAAAAAGCATGAGGATTTCCACACAAAAAGTTAGCACCGGATGTATTAGGGCATCTATCCTTCATCTGTGACCACACGTATTGGGACATTATTTTGCTACCTCAATAGCAGGGAAGTATGGGGATTGGAACGCGGCCTCAGTCCCAAATTTTGATTTTTTTAAACACCTATCTGGCAACCCATATGTCTTGATCTGTGCATGAAAATCAAAAGCAGTTCACATAACACTGACTATGAGGTGTAGGCTACCGGTTTTTCTTCAAAAGGGATTTCCTGGAATAAGAGTTATCTGGCCCACTAGGTCAATTCATTATTGATTTCAAGGGGGCTGACGTCTGGAGTCTCCAAAAAAAAAACATGCATCCTGCCCTTCAAATCAATAATAAATTGACCTAGTGGACCAAATGTTGAGCCCACACACACAGAGAGGAGGTGGAAGTTAAGGAAGAAACCCAAATAACTTTTTTGTGGACAAACACGCTTGTAAATAGTAGCCTAATGTTTTCTCACAAAAGTTTAGGACACGAGCTAAAAAGAAAGTGGAAGAGAGGCATTGTGGGAGTGGCCGAGTGGGACCTCCCTGTTCATCATCACTAATGGAAATTAAAAAGTTGTGTGAAGTTAGTTGCTCCCCGCTGTCAGCTCACGCGCTGACTCGGGTTGTCAATCACCTTAACTTAGCTTACTCACCTGTTTGCACCAGCATAGGCTAATTAATTGGGATTTTTTTTGTCACCATTATGATTGTGAGAGAGAGGGAGGGAGAGAGAGAGAGAGAAAGAAAGAGGGGGTGAGTGAGTGGTTCCCTACCTGCTCGTAGCAATTCTCCCAGGTGAGGTTGACGAGGCACGAGGAGAACAGCTCTTCTTCGGTCCGGGTATAACCGTCCATGGTCCGCGCGCCCACCGTCTCGCTGTAGGTCGCTCGGTAGGAGTTTCTCGCGCTGAATTCTGTCTTGAATTCGTCTTTCCCTCGACGACGAGTGTCTGTCTTCCTTCCCGCTTGCTCCTCTCCGCCCCGGCTCCCGTGGAAGAAGCTTTCTAAACAGAGCAGCGTTGGTGTGCTGGCTCAGGCTGGCTGTGTGTCTGTTTGCTACTGCTGTCTGCTTCTCACCTGTCACGTGGGGCGGCTTCTCCCAAAAAACACAGGGGGGTGCAAAGTGGGTTTCGCGGACTGTCAGTGGGCTAGGTGTCAGCGTCAGAGTCAAGAGTAACCCTAACCTAACAGAAACTGAATTGGGGGGCATCTTTTACTATAAAAAAGGACTACTCAAAGCATACAAAGGCTGTCACATGACATGGCCAGGTAGCAACTTTAAGTTTTGATAGTGAGGCTGAGGCATGACACAGAGGTAGGCTAAAGTTTCATCACCACTCGTATATTGTCTCTTCATATGACACCAATATGGCCTTACAGAACCATGGACAAGCTGCGTTTTATAGGCCTACCCTCCCTGCTGCAGGTAGATAGGTGGACAGTGACACCCCCACATAGAATATTATAAATCACAAGCAACAGAATATTGACAATAAAACAGTACAAACATACTTGTTTTTCCCAACCCCTCAACTAATACATTCCAATAATCACAACAATAACCTTAGTTTGCTTAATTACTCTCCCATCCTCGTGGTTTAATCCAACTGCTCATAAGCAGGTGCTTGGAGCCCAATTCACCCTTTGGTGAATATGTACCTGACTATCCTAGGCTTAAACTAAAGGTGTGCATCAGCCATAATGTTCAGTGTGCTACAGTTGCTTGGAGTGATGCTTCCATGATATAAGGCTTTAATAGAAACAGGCCCTGCTGGTTTTTTATTGTAGCCAGGTGAATGTCGTTAACTAGCTGCTGGGGAAGAATAACAGCAGCCCTTTGGAGCCAGGACAACCACTGCTGTCGTAACAGAGGAGGCTGTCCATTCACATCTGAATAGCACAGAGGAAAACTTTCACTTGGCCAAAGAGGTTCTCTATGTATGGACTGTATACTATATACTATGTCAAGTGCTTCCCCAATGGCTTATTTTCCTGATAAAAAAAAAAATTCGGCTATTTTCATGTAAACAAACCTTTTTCTTTTTAAAGATGAAAATCAACTATTCAAAAGGTTTGGTTGCAAACTCCTTCAGATCAAGCATGTCAGTGATCATTCACTAGATGCATTCTGTCTGACCATAATGTCCCTGTGCACGAAGCCGCTAAAGCATGACATAATGCTCATAATATCGACATGTCATTTGTAATAATGTGTATGACTCAGATGAGCATAGGTCAATAGCATCATAAGAATGTCAAACATAAACAAATCAATAGTTTTTAAAAATGAGAAAAACATTTCAACATCATGTTCCCTTTCAAAATGTGCCTTGAATGTAGTGTTTGATTGTCTATCGTTAGACTATGATGGACTATGGAGTGTCAGGTTCAAGCCCATTATGATGGATTGAATTATACTTGTATAGTTTAAGACAAAACATATCTAAGTAGATTGTGTCAACAAATTGAATAAATATAAAACTACTAAGGAAAACCTCCTTCCTTCAGAACAACATCTGTAAAATAGCGTATAACAGAATATGTGATCCATGTGTGCAGCCATGCTGAGCACAGAAAATCTGTCAATTCAGTGCAAACTGCACAAGGAGGGCTGCTAAGGCAGGGCTCATTTGGAGAGCTGTCTTTTAGCACACAATTTATTGTGATGTGAGACCCGGTTAGACAGACCCTTTTGTTCATCAGCTTTTCTTTGCTGGCTTCCTTGTTTGATCAGATGCGTATGCCACGCTTTATCTGCGCCTGTTTGAAGTGTGGTCAATTGGCACAGTGCTGTGCATTTTCCTTTCCTCAAGGTAACATCACAAAGAATCCACTGCAGTTGTGAGAGTATAGAGAATGAGAGCAAATGTCCCCCCACGGTGATTGGCCGAAAAACTGCCTACATATTTCATCTAATTAATTCTCAGGAGGCTTGTTAGCCGTGTCAATACTGAAATTGTGGAATAGAAATACATAACATTGCCAATCCTTTTGAATAGCAACAAAATAAAGGATTTTTTGCAAGAGATTATTAGGGAGAAAAATGGTTGACCACTCAGTGCCTTGGAAGAGAGGAGGCCCTGATCTTGAGGTAAAGAAAAAGAATGATGCAAGCAAAACCAAGAGTGGTTTGTTCTTTAGCCTTATCTGTCACCATCGACCATAATCGGTCCTGCGCTGTAGATTAATTTAAAGATTATGGAGTGCCATACATTTGCACAGTGCAGGGGAGTGCCAAGGCACAGGAGAAATCACAAATGGTACAGCCGCCCTCTCTTTCTAAATGTACTACGGTGCACAGCTCGCTCCTTTGCTTGTGCGTGTATCCTCTGATCTGTTTCTTCTGTCTTCCTCTTCAAAGTGACATACCTATACAAGCTTTTCACAGAATCAAATCAACAGACTGAGATAATTCACTGTGACAATGTAACAATTGTGTTAGTGTCATGTTATGCTGCTATATTTTCTATATCTTTCACACATATCTCTTGAAGGCCGCCGCAGTGAAATTGGGTGAAAGTTCCGCACGGCTACCAATCTGGCAACGTAAATGAGGTCAAATCAAATATTGTTTCCCCACTCTTCCCTCTTCTCCTATACCACCTAAGGTAGTGGGTCTGCACATTCCCTGCAAAGGTGCCTTCAGTAGTATAGTAGATTCATTCCAAACTTGGCAGCCCCATTTTAAACATGCAGTCTACATGCCACATCTCCCCTACATAACCAATTTATCAAGCCTAACCCGGGCAGTATACGTGCATATACTCCCATATCACAGAGAAGAAGGGCTGGAAAGCAACTGTCATAGATGGCATGATTGAATTGTTCCCTTGCACTGTCACCAGAGGGGCTATTACTTCAAATTAGCATACAAATTCAAACCAGGACAGATGGATTTGTCACATTCCAGTCGCCATCTTCCTGGAAGATTGGCTGTGCTTGTGCTGTGTGATGGAGATAAGACACCTGTCTTGGCTCCGATTGGTGGCGGCGTTTGGTTGGGGGGAGAAAGAAAAAAGAGTGCCGGCATGGGATGGGATGGGAGGAAAAAAAGTGTGTGTGTGTGTGTGTGTGTGTGTGTGTGTGTGTGTGTGTGTGTGTGTGTGTGTGTGTGTGTGTGTGTGTGTGTGTGTATGTGTATGTGTGGATTTCCTGAAATGCTGAGGTGTACTGCAATAAACTTCCCCAACCCACACAGTCTCAAATGATGATGATGCACCATCCAGGACTCTGTGGGTGGTGGGAGATTGAGCCATAGCGCGCCCGGTGATTCACGCTGTTTGGAAACAGGCTAAACAATACCTGTCTGCTTTGTTTGTTTGTGTGTTTTGCTACTTTTGGTGAGTTACTGTCAAAAGAGCTGCACGTAAAAATGGCCCCCTATCATGAGCCTGCATGGGGGTGCAAGGATGGGTGTGCTATGCTGTGAACAGCTGTGCGAGGAAATGTAGAGTGTATTCCTTGACCTCAAGTAACTTTGTTTTAGCCTGAACAAGCGAAACCAAAAAGGCGAAAAACTAAAACTGTCATTCCAACTCTGTCAGAATTCAACTTTATAGTCATATCCAAGGATCCCTATTGAAGCACACACACAAAGCCAATGTGGAGACAGTGTTTGATTAAAGGGATAGTTCGGTATTTTTGAAGTGGGGTTGTTAGAGGGCTGGCCCTCTTTGCAGCATTGCAATGCTGACTTCTGCTACCACAAGAAGTAGGCTAGGACTGCGTGCAATTGTCTTGTACCCCCCCCCCCCCCACCTCTCAGACACTAACAAAATATAACTTGGAGACATAATGATTTTCATTTGTAATTATGGCGGTGTGAATCAATGGGAAGTATTGAGCATGAGAAACTGTCCTTACCTCAGGATCAATTCCATATAATTTCCAGATCAGCTCAAACTAATGGGTTTTCTATCGGCTTCACTTTCGAGAGGCTAATCTCTCTGGCACCATTTTTGTGGTTGCGTGTACGCGCCCGAGCAAAAGGCTGTCCACTTAAAAAAAAAACGTGTCTCCCAACAGTCCCAAAAAAATATTAAAGCGCACATGCTAATTTCCTGACATCGCACATTACACAATCTGCAGGCTTAATTTAAAACTCCCTTAGCAGGTCTAGTATCTATCTCTCTCTCTGCCTACTTCCAGACACTATAGAGATTGTGAAAAAGAAATGCTTACCACCGCATTTCCGCCTCTATCCTCAGGTCAATGTTATGTATAGTCCCTTACAATTGATGTTAAGTTGAGATGCAGAACAGAGGAAAAATCAAGGGTATGCTATTATCACGGCTGATGTGTACCTGAACAATAAACACATTGGGATTAGGAGTTCAATAAATTGCTTTTTCTAAAGGTTATGTAAGCAGCTGAAAACAAAATGGGGTGTTTGATTAGCATTTGTCATTGTACCCAGGCACGATATATAGCTCCCTGGATACTTCCAAAATGTCCTATGCAGAGTACAGTCTATCCACCGGGAGATTTTTCATTTTATTTTCATGTAACTTTTATTCATAGGCCTACTCGAGAGATCAATTGAAGGGTGACCCTCATTTGCAATGATGTCACTGAACGATGTAATTCAGTTAGTCGATCAACAGAATTGAACTGTTTTGATAACGGTGGATTGTTTTAGTTATCTTTTAATCTATCATCATCAAATACTTGCTGGTAGCAGTGTATCAAATATCTTACATGATAGTAAACTGAGTATGTGAGGGGTTTGGACTGTTTGTCAGTAAGAAAAGTAATAAAACAAAAACAATCAATACTGTATTAATGCTTGCCATTGGAAATTGGCATTTTTCACTATTTTCTAACCACATCATTAAAAGAGTCCTCCTAGGGTTTAGCATCGCACTTCTATACACAAAAAAAAGAGAACTCCCTTTTTGTCGATTTATCCCCCAAAAATATGCACACGTTAAATCATAATAAAAAATAATAATCATTTGCGGCACTATTAACAAGCAAGTCACATCTTGAAGATGTAGAAAACTCTGTTGAATGAAACAAAGCTAAACCATTTGAAAAAAGTATGTAAGTGCAGAGTTTGATCAAAAAGATGAATGTGTTACACATTAGACATTTTAGAACCAGAACATGAGGCACAACTGCCTTGAAAATGTACTTCTCTAAAGTTAAAGGGTCCTGTTAAAGAAAGGTTAATATAATGGATGTTCAAACATTGACGCAGCAGATGCCATAACTCATTCCCATTTTTCACAAGTCTTGTTAGTCAAACGCCTTGTGTACTTGACCTGCTTTGTGACTTTTTATTGCTAAAGAATCCTTACAAGGTTGGTGTTTGTTAGTCACGTTTTAACTTAAGTCAAACTTGAAAAAAAACAGGCACGCTTTGACTCCAGTGTAATCAAATGTACATTCAAGTTGTCCCTGACCATTATCCAGGTTATTTTTTCGGAGCCCGGCGGTGCTTACAATTTGTGCTTCTCCTCACCGCAAAGCTTTACCTTCCACAACAGACAGTCAGGCGCTGACACAAAGCCGTGCAGCCAGAACAGGCTCCGGCACAGCGGGGATTTCACACTGATCTTGTTCCGAAACATTTGTAATTAACAATCCCTCTCACTCCAACTGTTTCTGAAGCTATCAATATCCCAGTAAGAAGATTTAACTTCCCCAAAGAGCCAGGAAATGAGCTGGATTTGGCAGGTCAAAAAACGTGATTCCTCAACTCGTGTGTGTGTGTGTGTGTGTGTGTTTTAAGTGAGAAGTTTATGCAAAGATTACCCTGTTATTTTAATGCTGACACTGGAAAAATGTTTCATTACAAAGTCATTTTTATTAAATCGAATGGGGACAGAAGATGTGACCATAGTGTCACTTTTTAGTATCTCGATGACAAGAGAATAATACATTATGCATCAAAATACAGTATAAATTACATTTGATCAAAACCTTTTTCTCATTGACGAGTGCCGTTTCAGCAGTACAAGCAAAAACAGCCAGGAATCCCCCACTTTGACTTAAGCACGTAAGTCTTTTAGAGGAATGTTGAAAAATGTACATGAAATACCCCATGCTTTAAAAAAATAATAGTTAATGACTCAACTCCTGATAACAGGCCATTTACAATAAGTTTCTGATAGTGCTTCCCCCTCTCGGTTTCAAATAAAATAAAATAAAATAATAAGGCCCTTCAAAAGTAAGGGACACAATTCATCAATCGTGAAAATAGAGAACACACAGTCAGGCAAAAATAAAAATAGAACAGAATGATGAGATTGTTGGTGGAAATAAAAGAGAGAAAAAAAAACATATGGACTGCCCCAAATGAGTTCAGAATTTCCTTCCTGTACAGATCGCGAGGTGGAGGATGCCATTGCGGCCCATGCAAAGCGCCTTAGAACTGAGAGTATTCTTTGGATTCCACTTTTGCGATGATGCGCTCCAACTGTCTCTTTGCTTCACACTGCGGGAAGTTACTCATCTCGTAGTACTGCGGGGCGATTTTCACCAGCCTAGGACAAAGAGCAAGAGTCAAGATTAATCACACATGTTGTCGACGGTGTTTACTTGTGGGAGAATGCTGTTCTTATTAGACCTGAAAAAAGTTCAAACGGACATGTGACATAAGTCTATTCTTTTTGCCTCTGTCCTGCGGCACATTAGCCTGGCTCCGCCCGACCGCCTACTTCCGGCCAAATTTTATTTTCCCTTCAGTAGTCAGTCTGGGTGTACAGCCCATTTCCCAGTTTTGCCGGAGATTCGACAGCCGGTCCAATCAGCGAACAGAGCGAGTGGCTGAGAACGATGACGTCGAAGTCGCGCTCCAGTTTCAGTTGCCAGAAGCCGGCTCATGACACACGTGACGACCAAAGGTTATGCGATTGGTTGGCTAATCCAGAGTGGCACTGGGCAGATCCAATAGTTTTAAACTTTAACAGACACCCGCCTCCATGAGTGAACGTTTGCCAATTACAGCACTGCCAGACCTTCTGTACAAATGAAATGAAGTACGATGGTCTGGTAGCACCAGGCTAGTGGCACATGGCATTGGTAACACAAGAACGAAATGCTAGCGATTAGCTTTTGTGTGCAGCACACACACACGGCACCACGTAACTGATGTAGAACAGATTGGACGGGCCGCATAGACAAGTAATTATGGTAGGGGGTGCCAAAGTAGCCGAATAGTTCAGGCACAAATCCCATGACTGACTTCTTTGGGAGCAATACCGCTTTCTCTCTCTCTCTTCAATGTTCCTGTCTGTATGTATTGCTACTGTCAAGGAAAGGCCAATTGCAAAAAAAAAATAAAAAATCTAAAATAAATCTAAATAAGTAGTCAGAATACAGTAGCCAATTTGTGCTGATCCGGAGGGAAAATGTAATAAAACAGCTGTTTCCCCGAGGCACTGATGCATGTTGACACTAAGGGCGTGTCTACACAGGCGGTATTTCAGCTGCCTTTTTCGCTCATCCGTCTCACACACGTCTGCCAGAACAGATAGGCTTTCCATATTAAATCAATCCATCTTTACCGCATGAATCCCAACACAGATACACTTCCACTTCTTAAGCATTAAAAAAGGTGCAGTCAGCGATTCTGGAGAACACTTGTTGACAAAATCACTTCGTCAAAAACTGTGAATATCTCCTCACGATCCACTACCTGTACGTACTGTGTGCATTAACAAAAACAATTGGGCCCCCTTTGTTTGTTTACAGATTACAGAGCCTAGGCTATAAAATAACACCAGATTTATTTTCTGCACACACAGTACGGACAAGGAAGTAAATTGTGAGGAGATATTCACTGATTTTGACAAAAAGAACATATCCTATGTATACAGATGGAGCACTGAAGCTCTGCTAATGCCACCCACGCTACGCCACCTGTGTGAAAGCAATGTAAGAAACAGGACAGTGGGCTATCCTTGACAAGATGCCGCCAGTGTTGGGATGTACACCGAAAACAACAGGTGTGGGTGTTGACGCGTGTCTTATGCTGCTGGTTTGTGTTGCCTATTAGGGTATTTATATTAATTCTGAGTGAACAGTGAAGGATTTGGGATACACATGCTTATATATTTTAAACCTAACGATTGTGCGAACACACAATTATTGTTGTTGCATTATTCTATTGGAAACGTAATAAAAAAAATGAAAAAATAAAGTTTTCTGAAGATATTTTGAAAAACAATTAAAGTGACAGTGTGCAGAAATCCAGTATTTCACACTTGACCATCCCAGACCAACACAAATGTTATGCTTGTTTTACTGAGTGCCTTTTGTGTGCACGACAAATGCTTTGCTTCTACACGGTACCTCCTGAGGTAAATGTAACGTTTCTATCTGATAAATATTTTTAAGACAAGTCATTCCTGTTTAAAAAAAAAAAAAATGGAAGTGCAACTGAAACTCACCACTCTGGTTTGATGTCGGTGCACGTGCGGATGTAGTTCTTGGTGGTGAGCACAAACTCGTTGTAGAGCACCCACTCCGGCTTGTGGTCCAGGACAGTGGAGGGGTGCAGCTGGACCACCTGGTTGTCCTTCACTGTCAGGTAATGGCCGGTGCGCTCCAGGTGTGCAATCTGTTCACAGCACAAGAGACACGGGGGTAGAAAAAAAAAACACTGGTGCTTAATTTAAAAAGGTGCACTATGCAGTTTCAGAGGAGGGAGATATGTGTTCACTTGCAGAAGCCCGCAGTTAGTTTACAAGACATATATTCTTTACGTGTAATTCTTGGTATTGAATAATTCTATCGTCATAAATCAAGATCTATTTATTTTGAGACACCTGGAACCAAAATATTAGACTAGAATGTGTTTGTAATCAAAACAGTGGGCCCTGCTGCTGTAAACAACAACAGTGAAGCGGTAACTTTTCAGGAAGCTTTCTAACTTCAAACAGTTTTCCAGGGATCCAATGTTCCTGTGTGGAAAGTTTGTTTATCCAATTATGAGGATTTACCTTAGAAAACGTTCACTTCTCTGACACACCAAAAGTAACAGTGCACCTTTCATTTTTATTTTTTTTAAATGTAACTTTACAGGCACATCAAAATCATAAAATATACCTTACTATTGTTTTGTTGCAAAAGCAGCCTGGCTTTGCAGACAAACTTGGCAGTGAGTGATTTTACCCGGGACTGTGTAGGTACTGGGTAAAGCTGCAGTGGCTGTATAAATGGCCTTTTCCAAACAAAGACATGATCTCCAATGCTGTGAAAAGCTCCAACATAGCCGCAAATTTGTCTCCGAGATAAAGGTTAATGTTGACAAATATTTAAATATTAACGCCGTAATTCAACTTGTCAGCTTGCTTGTTTCAGGTGGCCCCTGGAAATGACTTCCTGCAAAATAAATGCCATTTCTTCCCTTGAACGAGAAGCAAATTGACTCGATTTTCTTTTTGTGCGTTAAAAACAAAGCAGCAGTGAGAGTGTGTGTGTGTGTGTGTGTGTGTGTGTGTGTGTATACTTTAGAAAGTCCATAGCGATAAACATGTCTGTAATATACTGCGCACAAAAATGCTTAATTTTCAAATGATCAAACCTAACAGGGGCAACGTCCAAGGAGCATAAGAATAGCAGTGGAGCCTGATATTGAGAAGACATTCGTACAAATGTCAGACAAGGAAATGGGTAAATGTAAAATAAAGTATTGGGATACTAAAAAAATAACTTGTACTTATAAGAATGAATGCTTCAGTGAGCATTGATCAAAGCCCTATGTGACTGACCTGCATGAAGAAGCCGGTGACCAGTGCTCGGCGGATGTTGGTGTAGTAATCTCTGCTGTTGAACTCGGTGCTGCGCCGCTGGAGGCTGAAGCGCTCCATGATCCTGGACAGCTGCGAGCGCACGTTGTCGGCCGACATCAGCGAGCGGTAGTTGACAAAGTTGTCGTAGCACCACTGTGTGGACTGGTGGTCTGTGTGAGACAAGGGACGTTCAGGGTTAAGGACAAGTCAAGATGGCGGGAGGCTGTTTAAAAAAAAAAGGTGGAGTGAGCAATTCTGGAGAATGTCTGTCGATGAATTAACTTTTTTGTCAAAATCAGTGAATATCTGCTAAAAGATCCACCACCTGTCTGTACTGTGTGTGCGCTGATTAAAAAAAAAAAAAAATCTGATGGCAATACAAAGCCAAGGTTCTAATCTGGGTATGTAACAAAGGGGTCCACCGAATCTAGCAACATGCCCATTTACAGAGCCTAGGCTGCATATTACTGTGTAGTGCAGAGAGGTAGCAGATGGTGAGGAGATGTTCTGTTTTTGGGTACATTTGCAGAGCAAGACATAGTTTCAGCATTCTACAGAATCACTCACTGCACCTTTAATGCAAGCCGGAGCACTCACTCTGTTTGAAGGCGTGGTAGACGTTGAGCAGCGTCATGTGGTCTCCGTCGATGTGGGCAAAGCGCATCTTGGACTCGTCGGCCACCTTCCTAGCCTCCGTGGGCCGGACGAAGCACTGTGGGACTAAACAAGGTTGGTATAGGCCCCAACACAGCCGCCCATAGGGATAAGTTAAGCCGATCCCACAGAGAGAACAAGGCGTCATTGGGAAGTGTTTTACGCTGGAATAGGAAAGGAGGAGGGTCGGAGAGGAGGGGAGAAGGAAAGGTTTCTCTGCCCTTACGCACTACAGTATGGCTTTATCTAAAAGATATAGCAGACATGTGACACCCATTCCAAACAGGCATCCTGTCCAGCTTTTTTCCGCTAGGATTGAGACGTATCAGTGAGGGCTCTCGGGGGCGCAAAGATTTTTTGAAATTCACAATTGTGCACTGCCGAGATGTTTCACGTGTGTCTATCTGCACGTGGCTCTTGAGGCCTAAGTACAAACTACATGTGGCACAGCTGTGAGCAGGGGAATACATTTGTCTAGTTTATATGTTGAGCTTGATCCAGATTTAGGAAAAATAAAGAGGTTTTTAATATAGCCTTAACGAATTACAAGCATGTACAGTAAATTCACATAATTGACTACTCACTTTTAAAAGGACTCTCCTCCAGTCACACCTACTATTTATAATAAGCTCCCTGTCCTACCCTATGTTCTGCAGTCAAAACATTGCTGCTCTCCCTTTGTGTATAAGGTGGGTTCATTCGTGTAAGTATAAAGAGGCGTCAATATTTCTCCTTTTCATTGGTACATAATGTGCATGGGGCTGACTGTAGGGGGAAACACTGCCATGTCATAGGCCTGATACTGAAGAAGTGAAGCAGTGGCCATCTCCCCTCTGAACTGGCTTCGACTGCTTAACACCAACCCTGCTTGACTGTGGCTTTATTGGGGTGTGAGCTGTGTTTACGGAGCCTGGTGGTTGGTAGTCATCGTTCTCAGGTGTACTTTTCGCTGCCGACTCCAATGAACTCAGCAAAAAAACCTGCCATCTCGAAACACCTGCTTTAAGTGCACCCCACGTCCAAACAGCTAGTTAAATCCATTTCCCCCACTCTCAAAGACCCTCGCGCTCCCTTCAAAAGGCGCCAAGATTCATCTCAATGAGCACATTCTGCTTTGGCAAGCCGTAAGTGCAATTACTGCTGGAGCACGCTGGTGCTGCTCCAAGCTACACCTATACATTTTGTACAGACGTGGATTTTTTTCCCCCTTCCACACAAATAATTGCTGACACCACTGACTTTACCCTCTGGTGGCCTTGTAGTTAAGTTCAGTAAGTATACATTACACTTATTCTAAGTAGATTCTCCCTTCTTGGCACCATCCAGCGTTCAAACAGCTTTAGTAAATACAGGCATATAATATGTTAAACAAGACCTAAACTCTTAAACTCAACCAATTAACCCTCATGTCTACAAATCTTAAAGGTGCAGTGTGTAAAGTGAATTGGCCTTAGGCGTTTTTATATATAGTGAGTGTCATGGGGAAATTGCCCCTGTTGGAAGACAAAGTACTATAAAATAAATAACTAAAATACATCTTCATCTCATCATGTGATACTGTGGAAAGACTTGAAGCAGTGGTGGGTGATGCCATCTTTAGTAACAGGCTTCTTGTCCTTGAAGGCCACCGTAGCTTCTGAATAATGCCTCGTTTCCACCGAGTAGAGCGGGTCGGATCGGAGCGGCTCAGAGCGGGACAGCTCACTTTTAAGAATCTCGGTGTTGTTTCCACCGCGGATCCTACCCTTACTGGTGGGGCGGAGTTTAGGCTGGACTGCGATAGCCGCCGCCAGAATGTGGGTTAAACTATCGGGCTGTGGAACAACTGTGGTCAAGCCAGCGGTCTCTCGTTTTTGCTTGGTCAAACCAGCCGTTTCTTTATTTATTCCCCCCGTGCAGAGACGGCTCGGTGCAAGTTGCAACTGATAGAGACAGTGAGAGAACAGCGCTGGCTGCGGCAGCTACGTGACATCGTAGCAGTGGGACACAGTGTAGCCAACTGATTCTTTTAATGACGAGGAAAAACACCACACAATAAACAGTGCTGCGCTCACATTTTCGCCAAAACACACTGACTCTCTTCACTCTAGCCGAGGTGACTACACAAGGCGGAAATGATTCTTTCGACCAACTGTGGTCAAGCCAGCGGTCTCTCGTTTTTGCTCGGTCAAACCAGCCGCTTTTTTATTTATTCCCCCCGTGTTGTTGTGAGCGTGTATTTACTACTATCTAGGCTATGGCGTAAACACACAGAGACGGCTGAGCAAACAGTGCTGGCTGCGGCAGCTACGTGACTAGCAGTGGGACACAGTGTAACCAACTGATTAATTTATTAACGAGGAAAAACACCACACAATAAACAGTGCTCTGCTCACATTTTCGCCAAAACACAATACCCTCTTCACTCTTGCTGAGATGATTACACATGGCGGAAATGATTCTTTCGGCCAATCAAATGACGGCAGTGTGTAGCTCCGCCTTCTCATGCATTTTCGGCACCCTTTCAGGCGGCCAGTACCCCTACGGAGGAGTACTGAGATCGGGAGCGGCTCAGAGCGGTTAGGTGCGCTTAAACCGTACCCTACCCAACTTTTGGCAAATGAAAAGCCAAACTACCCGGACCGAACCGCTCCGATCCGACCCGCTCTACTCGGTGGAAACGAGGCATAAGTCTCCGAACGGGGAGGGGTTAACAAGGGAGTGTTGCAATCTTGAACTTTTACCACTAGAAATAGCTTTTTACCATAATACACTTTATTACACACTGCACCTTTAAATAAAGAAAACACATTTAAAGGGCTCACAAGATAAAGAATATTCTCTCCTTTAAGCTCATTGGTCATTTCCGGAGCCATTCCGTGATCACAGGAAATGGGGCCGGCCCTGAGCATTACCTGACAACATGGCAGTGATGGAGAGGACCTCATTGGAGCAGTTGAATTCACAGCTGGCGATGACCATCTTGGCCAGCTGGGGGTCCAGGGGGAACTCTGCCATCATGGAGCCCAGCTCTGTCAGGTCACCGTCGTCATTGAGCGCAGCCAGGCAATTCAGCAACTCCAGGGCCCGCATCAGGGTCTCAGGGGCTGGAACAAGACACAACGCAAGAGAGACAGAGAGAGACAGAGAGTTCATTAGCAATGTTCCAGGGCTGTGGGCTACACACACACATGACAGAGATAGCACAATTTTCAAAAATGTGTGCATTTATTTTTATTTTTCCTCTTCACAGCAAAAACTTAGGAGACCAATTTGTCAAATGGCATGTTAAATTAAGCCTACTTTCCTGTTTGTTTCTTCACACTCTAATTAAAATGGATTCAAGACTTGAGGAATTTTGATTAAAAAATAAAAATAAACATTCAGATATGAATTCCCCATAAAGAGAGAATATACAATATGCAAGTTTCACTTTCAACAAACCAAATATTAAAAAGATATAACACATTTGCCTAATGGTTGAAAAACATAAAATGCAATTACTGGAATTTCTTTCACTTTATTGAAGTGAATATAGGCCAGGGGGACATTTGATTATATGCCAATGCCACACATGGCAGTTATTGACCAATATATAAACTTGCTTGTACTTGAACTGTATTTGGGGAAAAAAAAGGAAGCTCAAGAAAAAAAGCTTATACAATATTGAGGGCACCAGCTCATCCGTCAACTCTTAAAAGATACTTTGAAACTTTTAAAAGGGAGACAAATGCAAAAGAACTGCAGACACCGTTTGGGTGGTTTGATGGTAAGGAACGGGGGTCAATCAAAATTAGCGGTCTTTCATGGTATGTGATGGCCAGAGTTACGCTTGACAGCAACTTAGCATAGCTTGCTAATCATGACAAAGCTCATTTTTCATCCTCCGTTCAGGCAATCCTTTAACAGCGGATGCAATTACAGGGGGATCTTTCTACTTAATGCTTCAACACAAAAGGCTTCCACCGTTTGGTTAAAAGATTTTTCCCCCAGATGCAATTATTGACCTTTGCCTCCCGAGAGCTGAAGCCTAATGACCAGTTGCATGTTAACTGAAAATTAGCTTCAAGCACTGGCTGCGCCGCTCCTTCACTTTCATTTCTCTCAAGCGCTACCCCAAAAAAAATTCAATTTCAAACAGCAGGGAGGTATTTTTTTTTATGATTAACAAATATTGATTTGGGGTATCAAAGCCAGTTTTTTTTTTTTTACACTAAGTGAGTGCTGGCCACGTTGCTTTCCAAACCAATGGCTTGTGCAGTGCTAAACAAAAAGGTTGAAAATCAGATTTCCAAGTACTGCTAGCATGATGAACCAGTGTGGAAATTCAATCTATACACAACGCAGCTCCTCAGAAAGTAAGTATTGACTGCCTCAACACACACAAGAATCTGATATATTAACCAAGGGCCAAATCAATGAGACGAAAGGCTAAAGGTACATTAAACCACATTGGCGCAGAAAGGTTCTTCTATGGAAATGTCACGAAGCAAATGAATCCCACCCAGCCAGGTCCTGCAGTAAAGCGCTGCTGATTTATTTTAGATTTTCCATTTGGTTTGGCTGGCTCAGACTGTCGCTCCTGTGTGTAGTGAGCGGGGAGCGGGGTGGGCCAAGAGAGAAATAAACTAGATATTTGAACAGTTCACAGTTAAAAGGCATATAAAGGTTCCGTCCCATTGAGGTATGAACAAGCACAAATGGGAAAAGCCACAGGCATTTGGGACTGATATTGTGTATCATCAATGCCGAAACTCAAAAAAACACACCCGTCTTGAAATTTAAACAACACAAAATGTGTGCTTGCCGTGCATTACCACTGTAAAAAGTAGCATCAAACAGGGAGTGTCCGAAAACCCACCCATTTAGGATTCGAAACATGACATTGTCCCATGCTCCATCTTTTTTTAAATCTCCAGAGACACTAGCATGACCTGTCCATTTACTCTGGGGTAGGCCTTTGACACAGGCATCAACATTGATCCAATGTAACGAGTTGTTATAAAGTTACTGTCCAGCACCTCACAGACAGCGTTTCATGCACCGTTAGTCCCAGCCTCCAGCGTGCTCAGGAGCTAGTTAGGAGAAACCTTTAGCCATGAGTGGATCACATAAATATAAAAAGCTAATCCTCCACTTTCCCTTCACCCCACAGTTCCCAGTTAGACTCAGCGGACAAGGCCAATCCCATATGTTGACGCTTACCCTTGTGTTTTGTGAGAAATGTGGGGGTGGCGGTGGAGGTCGGTCACGTTTCACTGGAGGAATATAAAGGGAAGGCAATAGCCGAGGTGATAGCGCCGCTATTGATGTAACCAATTTCGGTCTCAAAATGGCGTTTGCCACAGTGGACGGGGAGAGATGGGTTTAATCTCAGAGGTGAGATGAAAACTATATTATGGTGAGAAAGGTTTGTGTGGTGGTGGGGGGGGGGGGTAAGGATAGGGAACAGTGGGGTGGTCTCCTCTGAAAGGTGTAGGAACACACACTCGTAACAGGGTGACTCAATGAGACTAGTTTTTTGCTTTTCTATGCATGATTCTGATGTACAACAAAACAAATATAAACACTACATATCTCTTGAGCAACAACAATCAAAACTTAAGCCAGTGTCTGTCTCCAAACATTCAGCATGCGTTATTTGATTTCTGCCTGGATCACTTTCTTTGCTCTGTTGTTTTCCCCCATGCTCCCAAGAGACACAAGCAACCCAGATTGTATATACAAACATAACTTTTTGCTGTTTGTAAAAGCATTTGCATTAATTGAGTGCTGAAAACACTCATCATGTGGTGGTCAGCTTTACATTAGGATGGAACTGGTGTATCCGTTTGCAGTGCAGCCAAACAAACCTACTTGGTTTTAATGAGAAGTCAGTCAATAACAATTGCAAACACAATCTGTTTTCACACTGCACAGCACACTAGCAGTCTTCCAAAATAAAATCTGTGTTGTGTGCATGTGAAGGAAATGTGAATCCTGTAGGGAAATGGCGGACCATCTCACCAACAACGAAAACTAGCCCACGGAGGAGTTGTGGAAATACATTGGATGTCAATAATCGGGGGTGATATTTTTTTATTTATTTTTTTTAAGTCAGAATTATTTTTTTCTTTATGGGATTGACTGCAGTCCAAACTAACCTGGTGGGTCCATGAAGTCAAAGTGCACCAGGTCGTCAATACCCAGTTTCTTGAGCTGCAGCACCACGGAGCTCAGGTTAGACCTCAGAATCTCCGGATACGTGTTGTCCTACGCCCGTTAAAGAGAAAACACAAAGGAACAATTCACAATGATTAGTCCAGGTCCTTATTATCTCCTCATTCATCACACACATGTCAACTCAAACAGAGAACGGGAGTCTGGGGCATTTGAAGGGTTATTTAACGGTTTCATTTGTCACACGGTGGCTGATTTGTTAGCTTGGGTTATGAGGGAAAGGCAAGCTCTTGCTATTATAATTCAGCTGAATTGGGATTCACAGAGTTCAAAGAGCACATATGGCATATACTAGAGAGCTTTACCAGCCAGAGGGGCTGCTTTGGGGGAATACATAGAACGTGTGGCACTGAAGAACCTCATCAGATCTTCTTACTGTTTTTACCACAGCCGTCTTGTTTTCTTACCTGCATTTCGGTCTTATAAGCTTTCTCTGTGTAGAGGCGGAAACACTTTCCCGGGCTCGTCCTCCCAGCACGCCCTGCCCTCTGCTGCGCCGAGGCCTTGCTGATGGCTGTGACCAAGAGGGATTCCACTCTGATTCGAGGGTTGTACACCTGATGTGAAAAGACGGAAGGACGGATTTAAGGTCAATGGAGAAAAAGCTCAAAGTACACTGACGGGTAGAAGTAGTTGAACACATACTGTACTAACATACCCCAAAATCTACAAGCATTTAAAAAGGTGGGGTCAGTGATTTTGGAGAACATTCATTGTCAAAATCAGTGAATATTTTCTCACTATCTGCAACCTGTCCGTGCTGAGTTTGCACTGGGAAGAAAACGTCAGTGTTAATACACAGCCTAGGCTCTGTAAATGGTTTGTAAACAAAGGGTAAGTAAACAACGGCAGACCATTGTATGTGGCAACATGCCCATTTACAGAGCCTATGCTGCGTATTAACACTGGATTTTTTTTCAGCACACACACACACAGTACGGACAGGTAGCAGATTGTGTGGAGATATTCACCGATTTTGACAACGAGCGGTTTCCCCAGAATCGCTGACTCCACCTTTAACAAAAAGATGTACAATAACACATACTACACACAATCCACCATAGTGCATTTATAATCTCTCTTTGCGCCGTGTGTATGACTTGGCTCCGGGCTGGGGGAAATGTCAGAGGAATAAATAACTGGCTTTTCCATCTCTGCCGACTGTCAGGTGTGCAGTGCTGTGTTTATCTGGGGATTCTCAGGCAGCAGACCCAGATGATGGCCTCAGATAAATAGTGGTCGGGGGAGGAGATGGGGGGGGGGGGGGGGGGGGGGGAGAAAGCTAACCTTTTGCTTGGCAAATCCGGGATCAATTACAAACACCACGCCGTCGATGGTCAGGGACGTCTCGGCGATGTTTGTTGACACGACAACCTGTGGAAATGAGAACAGATGGGTTGAGAAATAATCCTCCTGGAGGTGTGGGGGGGGGGTGGGGGGGGAGGGGGGTTTGACAAGATGTAGCAAATCCATTCCAACATGCACAGCGTATTCAGATACAGACAACTTGGGACATATTGGCGATTGAGGTTTCTTCTGTTGAAAAGTTAAGACAAATCAAAGTGCCGAACTACATTTGGATTGGCATACAAATACTCAAAAGCGCTGTGTACACCCACAGAGTCTAGTGCTTCCCGGTACTCCAGTGAGGCTGTGGATTTCAGAATGAATAGACACATAGCACCCGGACATATTAGGTGTATCTTGAGTGATAAACCAAAGCAATTTTCAAAAATATGCTAACCTTTCATTTAGTTTCTCGATCAACATACACATTGAACACGAACACAAAAAATCACAAGTAGTGTTTTTTTTTTTAAACAAGATCTAGTGCTTTACCACAGTGGAGCGTTTCAAAAATCATAGTAATTCTTAAGAGCGAAGCAGGAAGACACAAACAAGTGCTTTAACTTGAAATATATTCCCTGATGTGAGCCGGCTGCCTGGAGAAGCTTGTAGAGATGTCACTTTAGTGCGCTGTACACAGGCTGTCTAATGCAACCCGACAGGATAGTACCACAACAGTTTCTGCAATCAAGTTATGTGCTATCAACGTCTTTGTGGGGAAAGCTGGCTTGGTGCTCCGTATCGCATTGCCTCTGGTCTTTTTGTGTTTGTGCGGTCGTTGGTTCTGACCAACTGTCCTCAGTATGCCACTTGTTTTGTTGAGATGTCAGCTTCCCTCTCTTGGAAAGCACTCTCCATTGTGTTTGTAAAATCACAGTAAATAGTTGATGTCATGGCTCCTCTTGGATGGCCTGCTTTCTAAACACATGCTTTCCTTCACGCAGCTTTTCTTCCACCCAAACGAGGTCTGCTGCAGATATATTATGTGAAATATGGAACACTGCCGTGTGTGGATATGCCAACTGTGAACAGCTCATTGTCGCCGATTGGCTCTGCCGGAGTGCTATACAATGCTGGCTTCATACCAGAAGCATATTTGCATTAAGTTCAGTTTTAACAATTTTAAATATCATTGACTTTGACCAATGGAGAATTGTTAGCGTATTTTCCATACTTTTATTTGCAATAAACGCTGATTACAGCACAAAGCGCTGTTTGTTTTTAACCGCGTTGTGCTCATTTTTCGACCTACGCAAATTTAGAGCAGATGATCCATACAAGTGGGTAAACAGTGAACCTAGAACATGTCCCACCCTCAGATGCTTTTTGATTACAAGTATCCCCTATAGCAAGGCTGCCTATGAGAATGACTGATTCAGAGCAACAACAAAAAATTAAATTAAAATAAAAATGAGTCACATGACCCTATGGGTCCATTGCTGTCAGCATATACACAAACTGGGGGAGGAGAGGAAAGCAGATTTGCAGCCGCTATCAAGCAAACCTTGACTGCAGTGGAATGAGTTCTCCTTATATAAGAGCTGAAACCAACTGGATAGAGAAACCCTTTGGATTCATCATAGTAGCACTTGAGACTGTGCTGGCCGGGTCATAGCCCACTCTGCCACTCCAGTGTCACAGCTTAATATACAAGTGGGAGTTTGGAAAAATGCCTCTCTCCACACTTCAAAATCCTTTCCTTGCTAACACGCTCCACATTTACAGAGACGGGAACGTGCTTGTAGGCTGGCCTCGGCAGTCATTTTGGTAGCCTTTCTTAGGAAGTCCTTGTGATAAAAAGCCAAGCGCAACAACCAAACAGTTCTCTGTAGTCTTTGCTGATACAGGTCTGCAGAAGCAATTTTGCTCACTTGACACACTTCCTTTGTAGCTGTGCCTCTTCGGCTGTCTTCAAGCAGGGAGCCTTACAGACTTTCAAATCCAACCTTTTAAGCAGGGATTTCTCTCATGGCTGACTGTTTAGTTATTAATGCCAGGAAGGGCACATGCACGCACGTACCCCCACTCCTCCCCCACCCTCGACCTCACGTAATTCACCTGTTGAAAGACACATTCCCCTTGGTATTAAAGCAGAGAATTGAAGGGATGGCAATAAACGCCCATATGAAACTGATGAGACAGCAGTGACTGGAAAAGGGTTAGGTTGTTACTCGTATGTATTCTTGTTCTCAGATGAATGGCTCGCTAGTCCTGTTGACATGAGCACTATGGCAATTTTGAGACGCTTAATTTAGATATAAAACTAAAAAACAATACGATTTGCCTAAATAACAGTCACTTTGTTTCTACTGCTCTTCTTGTGCTTTGGGTATGGGACTCTGTCACTAGATGTATATTAACTCTAAATCCAAGTTCCATTGCCAAGAAGTCAGTGTTGACTATGATTGGATAAGCAGAAGTGTGGTCATATCACATCATAGCAAATTTTGACTACAATGATAATTTTACTACTGAATGTGAATCAAACAGGACAACCATTACCGCAACATCCCAGGTTGTAAAAAAAAACTGCTAAAAGTAATGGAACATCTAGAACCAAAGAGCGAGTTTGTTTCATGGGAAGCCTGAGGTAACAGGATGTTCAGTTCCTGCAGTGGAACAGGGCCATCAGTGGCCCAAAGGTACGGAGGAATCACGTCTTTACAAAACCAATTAGCCACACTCTGGAAGTCTTAAATTAAAAGTAGCCAAAGAAAAAAAGAGCCCAGGCTATCAGACAGTGTCTTGTGGCAGACACTATATGCCAGCAGCCAACGTCGCAGCACGGAATGAGACGCCTTGAATGCTTCAAAGTCAAAAGTTGATCAATGGTCCAGGTGAGGTTGCCACTGTCCCGCGTGTTGGGACACAGTCAGTGCTCCAGCAGATGCCCCACATGACACCCTCTCACATTTCATGATCATATGGGTGGCCTCATTGACTGCATTGATTCTGAAGGATTATCCAGGATAGGGCCATTACACTGAACATAGGCTGGGCTCCTTCCAGTCTGTTGCTGCACTACATAATAATCCTGGCTTCTTCATCAGTAATATCATTAGAGCATCATCGCTGCATGTTATTTCTGGGTTATTACCTGCAGGAGAGCGAGTGCTATGGCTTACGCGGCCCATCGTTCACGTTCCCTGCTGGGAAACACAGCCTTGTTGACAAATAAAGCCTTCCAGCCCGACTAGGGTGAAGAGGAACGTGCCTGGAGCAAGCATTGGCGCGCCCAGATTTAAAGCTCATTAAAATGGATAGGTGGGAGAATCACGGGTGAAATTTGAGAGATTTTTTTTCTCCAAATGTGACAATGCTCAAAGCAGGCCTAACACTCATCGCAGCACATTTGTTAAGAGACCATCTTTGTTTGTAATTTGTCAATTAACCACCTTGGCTCTAAATGATTTAACCGTTCAAAAATATAAAAGATCTGTGGCTTTCCAGGAGAAAATGGAGCAATGACGAGCTAGTGCTTTATGTTAATTGAGGGGGGCCTAATGCAGTCGTTAGCATGCGTAGCGGCAGACGTGGCGGACCTTAATTCTTTTTCAGTACTTTCTCTTGGGCTGGCATGGATGACATCTCGGCATTTTTCACTTGATGAGTTGCTAAGTCAGTAATGGAGGAGAAGCACATTTACTTCAGGCACGGCGACTTGATTCCACCTCCAACTCAACAAGCAGCTGACAAATTGATCTTGAAGAAATGTGGGGGGCATCAAGTGTTCCAAGTTAAAAATGGTTTCTGGGTTGATAGTTCGTAGGTCACACTTTCACAACATTCAATTCATTTCCGGTACAAACCCAAGTCATGGGAATCCGGGAGAAGTTGCGACAAGATGTTAATAATATATTTTTTATTTCACCATGGCCTTGTTGCTTTTAACTTCTTTTTGAACACTAGGAATGATATTTGAACTTTTGAAAAAGATCTCATCCAAATCTGGGTGATCAGACTAAGAAGGATTGGCCTCGGCGGCAGCACACACACACACACACACACACACACACACACACACACACACACACACACACACACACACACACACACACACACACACACACACACACACACACACACACACACACACACACACACACACACACACACACACACACACACACACACACACACACACACACACACACACACACACACACACACACACACACACACACACACACACACACACACACACACACACACACACGAGAAGGCTGGAAGAGATGAAACTGTGAAACTTAAGTAGAGGAAGACGGTTCTATAGTGTCAATGTTTGATCCAAGCCTGTTCCGTGCTGTAAATGTAAACTTGATAAGACACTTGAGCAACTTTATATGGCATTTCAAATAATGATTAGAGCGCTGATTAATTGCGTATCAATTCACATTGCGAGGAATCCTATATTCCCTAAAATCGAGCGTTCTTGAAAGTATTGTAATGCGTTCTACTTTGACAGCCCATAAATACTTCCGCTGTTCGGCCTGCTCTGCATCAATTAGAGACGTTGTAGCAATGAGTCATTCATCAACATGGTTCCCTATCAGATGCTGGGGGTGAATGTTTGCTCATTCACTTGCAGTGATGATATTCTGTCAGATCGCCGGCCAACTGTGTGGCAGCGCAGGTGCCTCTGCTACTCTGGTGATGAGCTCGTCTGAACAGAAACTGCTGCGCCAAAGACAGGTCTGTCTCTTGTCTATGTCAATAAGAGGATCGGCCACTCCCCCGAAATTCTAGGCAGAGTCAGGAATTCGTGGGAACGATTGTTGCCAAAAATCACTTTTTTTTTTGTACAATCAGTGAATATCTCCGCACACGATGCTGTGCTGAAAAAAAATCTGGTGTCAATACACACTACACAGCCTAGGCATCTGTAAACTGGTGTGTAAACAAAGGGGGGCCCACCATAGATAGCAATATGCCCCATTGACAGAGCATAGGCTGTTTATTAACGCCAGATTTTATTCAGCGCACACACAGTAAGGACAGGTAGCAGCTCATGTTGAGATATTCACCGATTTTGACAAAAAAAGTTATGTTGTCAACAAGCAACCGCCGTAATGGCTGACTCCACCTTTAAGTGATTGCAAAATAAGAAAACTACGCCATGGAAGTCTGGTTTTTGATCAGCTCTTCTAATGGCGCACTTTTCACTTTTCATAGGGATTCAGACAGCAGAGGTCTGGGGCCTCCTCTCGCTCTGAGCCACAGCAGGGCCTGTGCAAATGTAGTGGAGAGATAAAGATGACTGAGGACGCAGTGCTTTCCTCGGGCTCAGAGGGCGTGAGTAATACCCCAGTTATAATTTAGAGCAGAGAATCGCATGCTGACTAAAGCAAGCATATGTTGGGTGAGTCAGTTCTGCGCTATAGCTGAGAAAGGGGGGAATTTTTTTTTTTCAGTCCCTACCTTCCAGCTCTCTTCCTTTAGCCAACCTTATTCCCCATCTGGCCTTTTTCTACACCAAGCACACTCAACCTCCCCCCTCCCTCCTGGAGTGTATTTTTACAAGGAACAAGGCAGCCGTACCTTTCTTCCGATGGCACCGTTTGGTTTGTTGGGTGGGGGCGGCTCAAAGATCCTCTGCTGCTGCTGTGGAGGCAGTGTGGAGTACAGAGGGATGATCTTGATATCACCGACGTCAGGCCCCAGGTCGTCCACCTCCCTCTTGATCCGCTTGCAGGCCTCGTCGATTTCCTGAAATACGTTAAGTGCAACAATTAATCCGAACCGTCGATTGGGAACAATGGGAAGGCAAAATGACTCAACCCCAGTACATTAAAAAGGGGCACTATGTAACTTTGGGCATGTCAGAGAAGTTAGAAAGCTTCCTGAAATGTCACTGTTTCACTGTTGTTGTTTACAGCAGCAGAGCCCACAGTTTGGTTTACAAATGTATTTTGGTCTTACGTTTGGTTTCAAGTGCCTCAACAATAAATTTGGTTTGATTTATGATAGAATTATTTCATATGTAAAAAAAATGACATATAAAATGAGATATACTGCAGGCTCTGCAAATGTAAACAAATGTATCTCCCCTGAAACTGCATGGGGCTCCTTTAAATCATTGTCATTGTATAAACGTGCAACCGTTACAACATTGGAAAGTTGTGTGTGGCCAATTGAAGTTTAGAAAATAAAAAATGAACAGCCGACTTCAGAGCTATTTTTCGCCTGAAAGCAACAAGCAATGACAAGCCTTCTGGAAATGTAGTTGAGTAAAAAGTCAATGTTCTTTTGTTTGAAAGGTAGTGGAGTGAAAGTCATAATAAAAGCAGATACTCAAGTATAGTACAAATACTAAAAAATGTTACTTAAGTTCAGTACTCAAGTACATTTACTTTGTTACTGTCCACCACTGCTTGGGAATGCAGAGGGCAAAATCAAACAGGTTTCTGAACAATACCTGGATAAACAATGGCAGTGAATCTACATGATAGGGGGGAAGGTGGCCGGGGGAAACCGTGGTTCCCTGCTACAGTACATTTGTTCCAACTATCGCTCCATCTGACGGAGGAAATTAAACCTGGACCTGCAGAATGCTTTGCCGAGGTCCCCGTGGCTCTGTTGTCAAATGCAGCAATCATGGAAAACATGGATATGCGCGCACACGCGATCGGCACGCGCGCTTTGCCGACGAGCCAGACAGAGTGAAAACAGGGTTCATTATTCCACGGTGCAGTATTGTAGAAGGGGAATGTGAGATGAGACTGCAGCACTGATGCATAACCAGCGGCAAATCATGGCAGATCAGTTTAGTGAAGCTGAACGTTCTAGAGCCGGTGGGCTGGCAGACAGACAGAGGACCTGAGTAGCGCCGGGGAATAAGAAAGCATGGTCGTAAGCACAGGGCAAGGGCCTATTCTCTAAAGGCCTATTGGAATACATGATTAAATGTACTATATGTGTCTATTTATTCTACAGGCAAGCCCTGCTTAGGACTCATTAACATAGAATAAAGCTTGTGTTATTGTAACTATTCTCACACATATTTTTAATGATCATACTTGAAGGGGTTTAAGTAGTTTCGGGTATGGCCTTAAACAACATATAACGGCTTTTCATTTCCGTGCGACTCCCGCTGTTAAGAACCATTTTCTTTGTTTTGCCGTCAACAATCATTTAATCCCCGTGAAGCAGCAGTTACTAAGTGTGTCACATTACAGCCTGTACTGTTGCACCACCTGCAGGCCCACGGGAGCAATGCAGCCATGTTTCTGTTAGGCAACGATGAACAGGAAGTCTGATTCCCAAAGATGTTTTTACTGGTCCTTATGGACTAACAATGGGCTGCGTCAAAGCTCCTCGTGCATACTGATTGGCTAACAAAACAACCCATAAAACCTCTGCAACAGTTATTTTTTCTCCTTTTCTGAAGAATGCCCTGTGCTTTATTTAGTTGAAGTATGACTGAAAGTGACTTCATTTGTCCCTGTGTGTGAAGCCAGTGAAGCACACACATACACACAGGAGAAAGCTGAAAGAGACGTGAAGCTTGCCTTGACGTGAGAAAGCACCGCAGTGAGGTTTCCTGTCTTCCCTCTGGATGGCCGAGTGTGTTATATTAGCTGTGTTTGTCCGTTTGTTCATCACATTAAGTCAAACCCTGCTGATGGCCATGTGCCTCTTAATCAACACACTGACAAGTGGAAAACGCTAAATCTGAATGGATTGGTAAAATTAGCTCTGGTATTAATAGCCTATCAAGCCTCTGGATGCAGCAGCTGCCATGGAGAGAAAAAAAATGGACCTCTTTGCCAAAGCGCTGGAAGCAAGCTGGCTGTCTGTACCTTAGGGACATCAAGACAGAGTGGCCGTGCATGTATGTGTGCGTGCGTGTGTGTCTGTCACACACACACACACACACACACACACACACACAGTGTTGGGAACCTGTCCACCCGCTCTCCCTGCGACCCCAGCAGCAACAATGTACAGCCAAGCTAATAAGCGCTACATTTAGGCACTCCTCTTCACATGCTAGCAACCCCCCTGCCAATCCCCATGTTTTGATGTTAGCGGCTGAGGGGGAAGCTTAAATATTAGGACTTATCTTTGCTCAACAGCTGCGATAAGTTTTTTGACTTTCTTGTTTGGAGTCGTTGCTTCAGCTCTATTTGTTTGTGGAAGCAAAATATCTCAGAGAAACTAAGGAGGGAGGAAGAGAGCCCTGTGCATTTTGCTTGGTCTGATAGAAATGAACCAGTCAGATAAGAAGAGTCTATGGGCTTTGCTATGGATCTGCCTCCCAATCATTAGTCTACATCAAAGTTGCAGAGAGACTGGAGAGGTTAAGAAGCGCTGGGGGGGATGCGCTGCAGCACCCTTTGAACAGCCATCTCTGCCACACCAACCACACATTAACTTCTTTAACCCAATTAGGAGGGGGTGATAATGAACTCACCGTGGGAGTGCTCTCAGTAATGCCTTAGCTTGACACAGACAGTGCAAGGAGGGGTGGGTGGTGGAATATAAATCAACAAATTAAATCTTGACTGAGAAAAAAATTAAATTAACGCATCGCCTGCAAAAAGATCCTTACACTTTTCTATGCATTTATAGGAGGGAATATCCGTGTTTCTGCCCATCCGAGCAGCTGAGGATACTAAATCTAAAATCAATTACCAGCCCCCCGGTGGAGACCACTTCAAACACCACGGCCTTCCATGACTTCATCCCCCTTTGTAACAAGCCGCATATTGATCCCGCCCGGGCAAATCAAGACTGACGTAAGGTGTTCCGCCACGGTCAAGCCGGTGTTGAGTGACAAATAATTACTGCTAATAAATAACCCCGTCACAAGATGCGATTGGGGGAAGCCGGAAAGACACGACAACGTGAGAGTTTTGATGAAAAGATTCCGTTTGCGGATTAAAAATCGCTAGTGTGCAACAAAAAAAAAAGTCCAAAATATCTTTTAAAAGTCATTTTTGAGAATGCTTGTTGTCAACTGCTGACTGCGCCTAAATCTCCAGAGGAACTTTTTTGTTATGTTTACACCATAAACATTCTCATGGAGTGCTGAGAGAAACCGTACCAGCACATGCACTGTTGGCTCTGACCAATGATCAGGAAACTGAAGCAATTTGTTGGTGCTTTCCTGTGTGTGTGTGTGTGTGTGTGTGTGTGTTTGTGTGTGTGTGTTCACCCTGCTGTGACCAAATTCATCATTTTGGGCATGAACCCTGCCCTCCATTACACATCAGTGGACAACATTTGCAGGAGGGGGAAAAAAATAATAAATGACTTAATTTCAGAGATTCATTGGCAGGGCAGAATCTGGGTCACTCCTATTTTTTCTATTTCTTTTTTTCCCACTTGCTGCGGTGGTTGCCAAACAGGCCCACACACATTTATTAACGTCTATCAATCTGAAGATTAATGGCTTCCTGAGCATGGTGTGCATGTGTGTGCTCGTGACACTCTGTATGCAAGTAACTTCTATATGTAATGTGATATGATGATTTATGTACAACTCTGAAGTTTGAGGATGTAAAAGGTTAGTTGCTTTGTTCATTCAGACACTAATAATAATAGTATAGATATATCTAGTGCTGAGAGGTAGTGAGAGGTTGACAGATTGGTTGACTGACAAATTATTAGATATAGCTACATATCTTGAATGGTTAAATGTTGAGTGAGGATTTTCTCTGTTTATGTACTAGTAAACTGTCTCCGTTGTGTTTTGGATTGTTAGTCTGACAAAAAAATGCAATCTGAAAAATCTCATTTTAGGCCTCAAATAATTGTGATGTGGGACAATTTTAAGACATTTTAAGTATTCATGGGTAATCACACAGCCTATGCTCTGTAAACAGGTACACAAAAAGTGGGCCACAATAGTTCGCAACACATCCGTTTATAGAGCTTAGCCTGTGTATTAAGAGTTTTTTTTTTCTCAGCACAAACGCATACGGAGAGGTAGCGGATCGTGATGAGATAGTCACAGATTTTGACAAAAAGCGTTCTCCGGAATCACTGACTCCACCTTTAAGCTTGGGCAACCTCAACCCCCAACCCCCATGGATTGGTACCTCTTGTCCAGTGAGGAAGAGCAGCATGTCCCCTTCGTCGCTCTCACACATGTGGATCTGAATGACTGTGCGGATGGCGGCCTCCAGGTAGTCCCGCTCCGGCTCCGGCGTGTAGAAAATCTCCACGGGGTGCGTGCGTCCGGGGATGGTGAGCAGTGGACAGCTGTCAAAGTACACCTGGAACTTCCCTGCGTCTAGTGTGGCGCTCATGACAATGACCTGGATAGAGAGAGACAGGAGAGAGAGAGAGAGAGAGAGAGAAAGCATGTGAGGGACTATGCATTCATAGGGAGGAGGTGAAAGAAAAGATTAAAAGTAAAAAGACAGCACTAAACGGGCTGTAGTGATTACGGGAGGGAGCACTCGAGTGTACAACGAGTTAACATTTTATATGGCTTGATGATAATTGGGGATAAGGACACATGCTAAGTGGTGAAGGGTGCGGCTAAATACAGAGCAGATGAGGAGTGCAAAGAGCCATACAGGATGGATGCTTTGAATCCAGAGTTGGGATGAGGTTCGCTGGCACAAACCCAAGACGGTGGTGGCTGTAGTGCTAGAACTTGGCACCATGTGGCAAGTGGCTGACCTACACGCAGCAATGGCAGTCCTTGTTCCTGATGTTGGGTACACAATGTTCTCCCCAGAGCCATTAGACGGAGCGCATTAGGATTCTGATGGGAAACGCGTCTCCCATTTTCCAATCTCAAACATTTTCAGGGGCCAGTGTCTCTCGGCATTTTCGCTTTACGCTCTGTGAGGCATCATAATTGCTCTTAATCAAGGCAAATTAAACTTTCAAATTTAGTAGGGGGAGGGGGGGGGGGGGCTGGTGATGAAGGAGATAGAGGGGTGTGGGTGGGTGATCATTCCCAATAACCTAGACCTCATTTAACAGTCTGCGAACAACAATCTAACCTTTGATTCCACACTGACAAACAACTAGTCATTATCCATCTGCTGGATGAGAATTAACGCCTGGCACACTCTGCCTATAAAGCTTCTGCCTGCCTGGATGCTCCCATCCACACCGGCATGTTGCTGATTTGTCAGAATAAACTGTTGCTCTAGCCACTGTTTAGTCACATTAAGGATATTTAGGGAACTTACACCAACTTTAAAAAGTCAAATGTTATGCTCTTTATCGGGTTCAAATTGTAATTTTGGGTTTCTACTAGAAATTGTTTCCATGGTTTGGTGTCCAAAAAAACCTTTATATATATTTCGCAGAGTGCCAGAGCCCAGGCTGCTCCGAATGGCCCCGACACTAACTGCCGGTTTGAATTTAACTGGCGGTTAGATTCAGGGAGATCTGAGGGTGTATTCATCACAGGTGGAGCCAGTGCTTAGTTAGGTTGGTAATGAGGGGGCGTGGTGTCTCCCCTTAAGACGTCATAAAAGTGAGACACATGACTGGGGTTTTTGAAGGCAGGTTTTCAGAAAGGTGGAGGTGGAGAAAAAGAGAGGGTTGTTTTTCTGTTTTTTGTCCATAGTCAAAAAAAAACATGAAAAATGCACAATAGGTGACCTTTAATAAGGAAACGACCTGCTACCAAAGGATTGCAAAGTCTTATCCTGAAACTAAGTCTGTAAAACAAAGACATATGTTACCAGAAATATACGTCCAATACATATTCCTGAGCAGTGTTTGTACCTTGAGGTCAGGCCTCTGGCGGGCCACCTCTTTGAGCACGCCCATGAGGATGTCTGTAGCTAACGTGCGCTCGTGAGCCTCGTCCAGAATGATGACACCGTAGCGCTCCAGCAGGGGATCATTCATGGCCTCCCGCAGCAACATTCCATCCGTCATGTACCTGGATCAATAAAACACACCTGGGCTTTATCATCATACACAATGCCGTTATCCGCATGAAACTTGAATGAGCACAACATTCCACAAGTATATTGAAATGACTGGCCAATTATCACTTGTACACGGCTCCTGTTAAAAAAAAGGTGGAGTCAGCGATTCTGGAGAACGCTTGTTGCGCGCGCACACACACACACACACACACACACACACACACACACACACACACACACACACACACACACACACACACACACACACACACACACACACACACACACACACACACACACACACACACACACACACACACACACACACACAGGTAGCGGATGGTGAGGAGGCATTCACTGATTTTGACAGAATCGCCAGCTCCACATTTAAACCAGTGGGCTCCTATTCTAATACCATACTACCAACACAGCTATAGGTTTATCAGGAGTGGCTTTTCTAAAACATAAAACAAGACGCTGAAGAGAATGTCTTGAAGGAGCTCTCTTACTTGAGTAACGTCTTGGCGGAGCTGCAGTCCTCGAACCTGATGGAGTAGCCCACCTCTTGGCCCAGCATGATGTCCATCTCGTCGGCCACCCTCTGGGCCACGCTCATGGCCGCCACCCTCCTGGGCTGGGTGCACGCCACGGCTCTCTTCGGTCCGGCCCCCGTCGTGGAGCGCACCATGTCCACACACCACTGGGGGATCTGAAGGACAAGCAGACAAGGCGAGGTTGGGTTTGACAGCAAAGAGAGACGTGGGGGAATGGGAATCACGAGAAGTCTTTTTGGAATGAAAAAGGCGGAAGATATGAGATGATGTGATTACATAGTGCTGCTAGGAAAACGCGTGAGTAAGGTTTGCTATGTCATACCTGTCTACATTTACCCCGACTGTGTTCAAGGAGAATTTTACTCAGAGGGGGCCCGAACGAAGAGAGTCTTACTTCCACTCTATTAAGCTTGACGTTCAGATGACTGCCCTTTAGAGATGATTCAAATCTTACCTTTTTATTTTTTTTAAATGTCAACCAATCAGGAAGACAAAAAAAATGCAGATGACAGGTTTGGGAGGAGATAAACAATCTCTCGGACAGGTTTTAAAATCTGTTATTAGTACTTGCAGGACCTGACCTTAATCATCGGGATGTGTCTGGGGGAATGCTGAGTAGGGGCTGCATGATTCACGGTATCTGCATTTTTATTTCAATTGTGTGCAGCGTGATTTGTACTTCCGTTTGCATTGAGACAAGGTGATTGCAGAGGTTTTTCCGTGTTTTCAAACTTATTGGAAAGACTCAAAATCTTTATTGAAAATTGTGACCGTATTTAATTCACAATGCTGCAGCCCTAATGCCAAATTATTCTGGAGTCCCCTTCCCTCCGATGAATTTTTTTTTTAATGCAAGTGTGTAATAAGAAACTTAAATCCTTAATGCATTAGACACTCCTTGCCTTCCATAAATCCTGCCCCCTCATGTATGTTTATGTAGAAGTGACCCCATGCTAAACTTTCTTTGAGAGTCAGTGTAGAGTCTGTGTTCAAAAATTCATGATGAGCATGTTCACAAATGAGCACAAATGTTTTGGAGCATCATCAAGGCAGATCGCACTGACAAGATCACACCACTTAATTGAAGACGTGTTTGGAAGATAGTTTGTATTCCCCTCAGGAGGGAGCCCAGGCTCAGACAGTGATTTACTCTAATCTTCTCTCTTGCAAATCTTAAAAAACAGACAAGCCAGCCCTTTCAAGAACATAAAGTAACATCAACTTAACTACCACACAGCGGGAGTCGGCTACGCAGAGAAAATTGTTTAAAATGCATCATCTGTTCATTGCATCTAGTTTTATGGTATTATTACACCAATTACATCACTGAATTTCAAATTAAAAATGTGCACTATGTAACTTTGGGTGTGTCAGAGAAGTGAACATATTCTGGGATATTCTCACAACTGAATAATAAAGTTTTCCTCACAGGAAAATTGGATCCGTGGAGCACTGTTTCAAGTTAGAAAGCTACCGTAAAATATACTGTTTCAAGGCTGTCGTTTACAGCAGCAGAGCCCACAGTTTTGTCTATACAAACATATTCTAGTCTATTTGGTTCAAGGTTCCTCAAAATCATTTTGTTTTGATTAATGATGTAATAATTATTCAATACTCAGATGTGGCTCAGCAAATGTAAACAAATTCACCAACCCTGAAAACTGCATACTTTTTAGGGTCAAACTACAACGCTGGTGCTTCTATTTGCTCACATTACAAACCAATGTGTGTGTGTGTGTGTGTGTGTGTGTGTGTGTGTGTGTGTGTGTGTGTGTGTGTGTCCTGTCTTTTACCTGTGTGGTCTTTCCAGAGCCAGTCTCCCCCACCAGCACAAAGGACTGGTTACACATGAGGATCTCGGTGAAGCGCTCTCTGTACTCCCAGACGGGCAGCTGCAGCCTCTTCTTGAGGATCTCGTAGTAGCGTGGTGTGTGTGGCAGGTTGGTGAAGGGGTTGGTCTGCTGCTGTATGGGGCTTTGCTTCAGGAAGGCCGGCAAACCGCTTGGAGCTGGTGGGGTGGGAACCACGAACGGCTTCACATCCCTGTCCCGCTCACGCTCTCTGTCTCTGGGCCGCTCATCACGCTCTCTGTCTCTGTCCCGGTCGCGGTCACGCCTGGGAAGAAAACAGATGGGACAAGACCTCATGAAGAACACTGCCACACAAACTCACCACCTTAACTTGAACTCCAAATGGCCTTGAATGAAACGCAACTGGAAATGACCAAATTCAACAAATACTGGTGTGACACACAGTCCTTAGTTGATCCATGGCCTGTACAGACCCCCCTACACACACACACACACACGGTTCCACAATCATGTGAACCATGGATTAAATGCAAAGTTTTACCATCGTTGTGAGATACACAGCTTTACTGCTTTAATGCAACGTTGCAGTGAAAAGATGCAGACATGAGGCCATACTCCTTTATGAAAAGAAAAGGGTTTACATATATGGGGAAAGAGGCCCACTTCAATACAGCATAGTGGGCGATGAAAAGGCCGGTGCTGCAGACACATCTCTTTTATGAGTCACACAAGTAACAGAAAGCAATGTACTTGACTCAGCCCTCTTCTTTCTTTTTTCCAATCACAAAAATCCATTACCTTAAACCCGTGAAACAATCCCAAACTTGAATTTTGTGATCCGTTGCACCACCTCTAAAAATTCAACTTTTTGCCCCAGAAACAGTTGCTCTTAAACCAAACGCAGGAAACATAACAAGGACTGGACAGTGAGTGCACGAATGTCAGGTCACGTCAAAATCCTTTCCTTAGAAATCACATGAAAGTTACTGCACGTTGTCATTTGCGGCTGCAAAGTCATGGTCAACATCCACAAATCAAGCAAGTGTGTTCTCCTTCAGCACAAACATGTATTTTACGCCTTCAGACCAGAATGTGTGAACCATTGACATGCCCGCATTTGCTTAGGAAAGCTGAGCATAGTGTTGACTTTAAGGTACCCTAGACCTAGAGCATGCTTCTTAGCAGCCACGCACTGCAGTGAGACTGTCTGTCTGTATGGGTGTGTAGAAGGTGGTGTGTGTGGCAAAGCTAGTGTCACATTGCAGTAATCCCCAAAAAGGACAGCTAGGGCTAATTTATGACAGAAGATTACAATTTACCTGAAACCGGCACTGCAGGGTAACTACCAGTAATGTAGCACTTCCAATTGAAAAACCCGCCTTCCTTGACTATGTAATTGATCAGTTGGGTCGGCCCACTAGAGAGGTGGGATGCAAGAACCCGATCAACACCAAACAGTCTGTCTGGATGTGTCAATGTGACTGAATTGATCATGAATAATCAAAAGCATCCCCCCATCCTTTAACCGTTTGTCTCTGACGTAAGGTCAACGCGATGTAATATCCAGTAACGACCCTGCGGTTGTTATTTGACAACTATCAAGCACGAGCGCTTAATCCAACGTTTACAGGCCTATCTGGGATATCTAGCCTAGACCCATATTAAATCTTCTACATGTAAGTTCCATGTCAAACGCCGATGACTGGCACTGATAGACAGGGCATCTCATACACGCTTAGCGGCTAACATTAGCTTGACTGTGTGTGCACCCCCAAAGCTACTATATTTCTTTATTTTATAACAGCAAAATATCATGACTACCAAGAGTTCGTCATGACACGTTGACTTTGTGTCATGTTATGACATGTACGTATGACCTTTCTAATTTAGACACAGACACAGCACTGGCTAACATGTAGCAGCGTGCACACAAGAACCATGCTGCTAGCTGTCTGTTTGCTAAGTAAGCTAACGCTAAACTAGCCGCTTTACTGGATGAGAATTGCGTTAACTTGTCGTCCACCAGCAACCTAATGCAGCTGGCTAGTTATTGTACCACAAGGACAACGCTTTCATATTGCTAACCATAGGCTGTATACATGTGCTAACCCATGCGCTAAACTGAAAGGCCAAAGAGTTCACGTTAGCGCGGCTAGTTAGCAAAAAATGACAACAGAACAGGCTGCGGCGAGCAAAAACACCGCAACAACCTCTACGCTATGGCTACGTACCCTTCAGAGTGTCTCTTTTGACTCGACGAATAACCTTCCCCCGAATCTGAACGGTGTCGCTTAGACATTTTGCCACCGGTATTAGATGCGGCTAATTATCTCATGCAGATTATTTCCCCCCGACCCGTTAAACGCCGGGCAAAATGGCGACCGGAAGCTCTTACCTCATTATTGTTATCCTTGACAAAATTGATGCGAAAGAAGAAGTCGCGGTTTACAGTGAGTCCAAGCGAGCACGTTGAATGGAAAAGGTCCCGTCGTTACCGAGTCTTGCACATTATGTTGTCCCGTGAGAGCCTATATCTTCGTGCCCTGCAGATACAATGCAGTGGTTTGGGGATGCGGGGTGGGAGGGAGAGGATGCTGGAGGTCTGCTGCTGCCTCACGGTGGGTCCTTGACGGGTTGATGATGATGATGACGTTCCCAGCCAAACCACGTGCACTCTTACTAGGCTACTACTAAACCAGAACACTTGAAAAAAAAAAACTACAATATTCTAAATGTAATTTGAACGTCTGCAATGGCAATTTAGGATAAAGCCTATTTGATTAACTGTAGGCTATCTTTTGTAATGTCATGTTGTGAGTTTTGCTTCAATACAATTCCAAAAATGAAAAAGCACACAATAAAACACAGCCAACATACATGATAGAGGTGTACAGGCCTACTTGATATTAAATATTCTTGCACATTCTGTAGAATAGAAGAATAAACAATCATGCCACTTTTATCATTATGTGTTGGATGGATGTTCAGCTCTGTAGGGCCTATAGGAAGGAAACTGGGCAAACACTATAGGACAGAGATACTGTTTAAGCTTTAAACAATAAGATGGAAGAGGCTATTATTTATTTTATACAATTAGGCTAATGCTATTGGGATGGACAAGATGGGCGGACTCCAAGCCAAATGTTGGACTCCTATCAAGAACCGAAACAATATGGCACCATGTTTCATATAAATGAAAGTCGGTTACACTACAGCCATCGCCAAACGAGTTGACACAAAGTTGATTCAGCTCCACAGTAATTATCTCCGCAGTTTTCAGTATGGCAGCATTTGTCATCCCCCAGACACTGGCTCAGGAGCTCAGAAAAATCCAGAGAAACGGCCAAGTTTTTTGTTGATTTTACTGCTAAGAAAAAACCTGGATGTACAGCAGGAGGTATACAATCCATAGTGATCACCGAAGGCTCAACTAATTTAGTTGCAACGTCAGCGTTGTTGTAATTAGGCCTACTAAAGATTTATCATGTTGTCCCCAGAAGTTACGCGTACTATAGCGTTAAGTATTCTAATTTGTTCTGCAGACATGCACAAGCACTTGATCCAGTCTGGAGGCTATAGCCTAAAATCTGTAAAAAATAATAATAATAATAATAACATTTGTACTTCCAGGCCCTTTCCTAAAAGCTAAAAATCCTTCTTTCAACCTCTACAATTACAAAGTGATGAATAATCTGTCAGTGGGGACAGCCATTGCCGTTGACACAGGTAATTACACAGCCTGGACATTGCTAACAAGCTGCATAATGGCAAATGGCTCATTGCTTATAGCTGGGGGGATTAATGGTGATGGAGAAGAAGAAGTCAACGATACAACAAAGTCACAATGCTCGAAAATTCAAAGGATCATTTAAAAAATGTGGGGATTTTCCACCTTTTGAGTCCGTCTCTCTTCCACAGGCTATTAAGTAGCAGTCCAATTGTGTATGAAATAGCTCTGGCAACACATAGCTGCAGCAGTCAGAGCTGGCGGTGAGAGCATGCATGGACAATACCGGGGACTCATCATTTAGAAAATTGCTACATGAACTCAAACTACAACCCCCAGCTTTAAAGAACTGGACACAAAATAGATGAAAAAATGCAATCACTCACATGCATCCAGAATAGGAATTAAGGAATCCCTGTTTGGATGAGAAAGAACTCTGCTATTATGTAAAACTAACCTCTTGAAACTATGATAAACACAGTATTTGCAAAAACATTTACATTTACGTACCAAAACATCAACCTTAATCATTTCAAATCAACTTTAAATCTTGAAACTCAATGTAATTTACATATAAGAATATTTGTTTACAACATAACCTTGAAAAAAATGCCACCTAAAAAAAAATGCCATATCGATTGTTTTATTAAGTAACCCAAACATTGGAAAAAAATTGAATCAAGATAGGCTAATAATTGAAGGCGCTTCCTCAAACTTTCATAACAAGTTTGCGCCCAGCCCTGATTTGCCCTGATGGTTGGGGGGACAGACAGTATAGCATCTGTGGGTTGGAGCTCCATCACTGATATCACATCACTAGGTTTCTGTGGGCTCTTATCACACTAGCCCACCATCTCCTATCTTAATAGAGATCTGCCTATACACCGCGGCTACGTGCTGACCCCTGGCTTGGCCTTTCTGCTTATCGGGCCCATCCACAAGCTCACGCTCCTCCAAAACATCCTGAGACTTTACCACCTTGCTTCTCAGCAGGGCCCTGGGAGCAATGTTGTTGTGGTTGTTGTTGTTGTTGTTGCAGTCAGTTTCAGTTTTTAGCCTTAGGGGAAATCTGGAAACTACAGAGGTCGGTCACAGGGGGCGTTGAACCAAAGGTATAGCAGAAGGGCAGCCAGTATTCTGTGATCAAGGTAACGTCTACATTGATATGATAGCTGATGGCATGGTGCAGTGTAGCATGCTTGTTGTCAATTTTTTGTTGTTGTCGTCAAAAGTCAGGGAATATCTCGTCACGTTCCGCCACCTGTCCCTACTGTGTCTGCTGAAAAGGAATCCAGTATTATTACACTGCCTAGGCTCTGTATACAGCATGTTGCTGGCAACGGTGGGCCCTATTTGTTTACATACCCTTTGTTTACATAGTAGTTTTACAGAGCCTAGGCTGTGCACCTTGTTTATTTTCAGCACACACCCAGTAGCTGCGGACAGGTAATGGACCGTGAGATGATATTCACTGATTTTGACAAAGTGATTTTGACAACAAGCATTCAGAATCACTGACTCCACCTTTAAAGTGCTACCCCCTCCCCTCCCTACCCATGTTATAACTAAGCCTACACCCATGTATGTATGATACATAGAAAAAGCAGAGAAAAGATTGACTGACATATTTTGCTCGTTTTTTCTTTTTCTTTTTTTTACCCTTGCCCCTATTATCTCTGATAATAACATGCCTTGTCAGCAATGGAGCAGAAAGTTACACTCCTCACAATAAGCACCCGCCGGGGAGCTAAACCTGCAGCGCTCTGCGAGTGTCTCACAGGCACCACATGATGAAGCTCAGGTAGGCGTAAAAAATATTAAAAAAAAACAGAAGCAGAAAGCAAGGTGAGCGAATGAAGCGTGGACAGTAAGGGCACGGACCATCACTGGTAGGGGGCATCTGGCTGGTAGAGTAATTAACCCTGCTGAGTAGTTGGCCTGGAAAACTGCTGGCTCCACATGCCCCTGTCCACCCCCATCCCTCAAACCTTTGGGAGGAACCCGGAGATGATGGAGTGTCAAACTCTCCCCGGTCACACTTGTTAGAGCCAGTGTGCACTGCTGTGACCCGGCTGCTCTCACCCACCATCCAGAGCTCCAGGGTAGGGTAGGATACGTGTGTGTGTGTGTGTGTGTGTGTGCGTGTGTGTGTGTGTCTTGGGACCAGAACAAAGCAAGTTATAGTTGATACTGTGATAATATTAGCGGTATATTCGATACGGTACCAGCCATCTCGACATCTAAAATGGTGAAAGAATAGCGGCTAAGTAAGCGACAGGCATGCACACACACAACATGACACTTCACCTCTCTCAAGCACACGCGCGCACACGCACACACACACACACACCTGAGTGAAACAGCACATGGCCAAATCCAAGCAGCACTTGCACACAATGCACATGTTTCACTTGCCCTCTATATTGAGGGATGTCACCGTCACTGAGATTAGTTGAGGCATGGGCTTGTTGCTGGTACCACATCCACAAGTTATCTGTTATGGTGATGATTGGCAACAATATGCTTTCAGAAATCTGGGGTGTGGGGGAAGCAGCCTGAATCTCTCAGCTGTGTGACAATAACCAAATACTGGTCTGGGCCAATGACATCCCGACAGGTAACGCTCATTGTGGTATTATGCTTTTGCAGCTAAAAGAAAAAGTCTCATAAAGAGTGTTTACGCTGGATGTTTCTATGGTTTTATGAGGTTAATGAAATTAATTACTGTTAAAGTAAACCACATAGCATTTCCCCCTTTACAACCGGCACCTGGCGCTTGCCTTTCTCTCTTTCTGATCTTTTACTGCCTAATCTAGCTGGCATGGCATCAGGTGGAGTTTAAAATCACCATGTGTGCAAAGACGGCAGGCTAATATTCATGTATTAATACATTCACCAACCTAACCTACAGTTTGGGGCGAGTTAGGCAAAGCCTGACTGACACTGGATTTTACAGAATGGAGGAAATCCAGTAATCTTATTGGAAGTCGTATTTTATAACGAGAAAGAATCACTTTTTTTAAGAATAGTGACCACAACATGTTGAGTGGGGCATTTTTTGCGGTTAAAAATAAACCTTTTGAGCATTTTCTTTTCTTTTGTTATGGCCATTTGCCAATAAAAAGAAATTAAAGCCAAGAAAATAAAGTTTACTAATCTCTTAAACGCATTCATATGCATGCAAACATCAAAAACTGGTCAACTATTTGATGAGGAACCCAATGCCAAGCTGGTATCATCTTGCAATTTCATTAGCACCGATTCCATCTGGTTTCTAAACTTAACAAACTCCTTGGAAAAAAGCTACAGCGTGCCAAATCAGCTGGCTGGCACAGGGCCCCGTGGCTGGGTGTACACACACACCATGGCTCCCTATAGCTCGGAGTCTTTCTCCCTGCTCGCCTCTGTTTTGTGTCAGAGATTAAAAATAGCAAGTGGCCTTCTGCAGAATAAGCACTTCATGGATTCTGGCTTTGATGCTGTGTTTTCCTGGAGAGGCCAGCTGTCACCTGCATGCAGGAGAGCGTCAGCCTCACCACTGATTCTCAATGCACAGTGCAGTGAGTGGGCTCTGGACTTTGGCTGCCAGACAAAACGGGTGTGTCCACTTAACAGCACTGGGAAAACTTTTGGCGGCCGTAACTTTGTTTTTGAAGTCATATAATCACACCGAAATGTTTACAGTGCGCGTTTAAGCATATCTATGCAAACATAATTCATCTTTAGATATGAACAAAACCCAAAATAGTGCACAATAATATGAAACAAAAGCCCCCAAAACAAAACTTTCAGGAAATTGCTATTGGAAATCCAACTTAATAAATAGAATTGTAGAATGTGTATGATTTTAGACAACTCAATGTAGATTTGTGATGCTGGAACAATTCCCTCCCAAGGCTGGGGAAAGAAGAGAATCAAGCTAAGCTGCTGTAATCTGTAAAACAATCAAAAGACAGAGGCTGCTGCATCTAGAATGAACAAGATACCAATGTTGTGAACACTTCAATTAGTCTGAGTGATTTTCTGCCGGTATGGGCTCGTTTGCTGGTTCAGAACATTGCTATTAAAAAAGAAATAGCTCCAACAAAGAAGTTCACAAAGTAAGCCTCTGCTTCAGAGTTGAAGTTTTTACCAGATCCTGATATGTGTCGTTTACTAGCTCTACAAATATCTCCCAAAACCAATGATTCCCAGAGAAAAGACCAACTTCGAGACAGGTCATATTGCAGGTTTGCACATTTATATTTATAAATATCAGTAAATACTTCCACATACAGTATAAGGCACATCATTTCGAATATCATCTTGTAAATGGGTAAAAATAAAAACTGACTGATAAATTAGATTCACCCGTACAGATGAATAGACAATTAATAGATTCTCTTATATTACTATGAATACTTTACACATATGTACAGCACATTCATTATGAGTCTTGGTAAGCCGAACTGGACCCCCGATGAGAGTAACAACTCAAAAGCAGCAGTCAGTTTGTTGGCATCCCCCAAGGAAGAAGAGGAAGGCAAACAATTGGGATTATGGCATCGCAGGGGGATACGAAGAAGGGAATGTGGGGCACCGGAGTGGAGGCGGCCATATTTGTTATTTTCCTAGCTAAATGTTTCCTTCGGGGCATCAAGTTTGCAACTCCATTGATTTAAAGATTGTCTGTTCCCACGCAGCCTGTCGAGATACAAAGTGCACCTCTGGCTCTGTCGGCGGAGGCAGAGAAAAAGTATTTTCTGTTTAATTGACTCAAACAGAGCTGCTCGGGAGCTAGTGATCAGTGGCTGTGTTGCGAAAAATGCAACCAGGGATGATTAATGAAATTATCAATAAAAAACGACAAGAGTTTAAATACAGCTTTTTGAAGGTGGAGACAGTGTAATGGAGAAAAACACTTTTTTGTCAAAATCAGTGAAACCCATCCGCAACCTATCCGTACTGTGTGTGTGTGTGTGTGTGTGTGCTGAATAAAGAAATCGAATGCTAATACACATCCTAGGCTCTGTAAACTGGTAGGTAGGCAAAAGAGGCCTACCATATCTAGCAACATGCACTTTTACAGAGCCTAAGCTGTGTATTAGCAGCACTGGATTTCTTTTCGAAGATTTTGACAAAAGTGTTTTTGACCAGAAGCATCTTCCACAATCGCTGACTCCACCTTTAAGTCATTGGTGGATCTCAGCTCATGCCATGTTGTCACTAAGACAGGTGTCCCACTCCCCTGTACTCAGTGCCTCTGTGGCCTGGTTCTCTGGCTGTGATATTGAGGTTTCTACGTGTTCCGTTACATTGGAGCGATCTGTGCGGGATTGGCGGTGCTGATGCTGACGACCCACCTCTGACTGATCCACAGAGGGAGGTTTGACTGGGAGCCATGGAGGGTCTGATTGAGTGGTTGGGACAGCACCCAGAGCCAGAGCTGCGTCTTCTCCCTCCTCCACCGTTGAAGCCAGCTCACCGTCTCCCACTGGCTCTACCTCACGGCCCGCCTCTTCCACTGGACTGCGCCCCTCCTCTGGTTCATCCTCCTCTGGTTCATCCAACAGGCTCACCGCTCCTTCACCTGGCCTGTCCATTCCATTGGTCTGCACCCCGATTACAGGCTCCAGTGCAGGCGCGTCTCTCCTACCGAAGCCATCTGTGCCAAGGTCGCCGCCAGCGCTGTGGCGTTCCCACAATGATTCATGTGAGCTTCTGTCGTCTGACACAACTGGGGAAGGGAAGACGAGACGACTGGTCATTTATTTAAATTGACTGGCTTGATCTTAAAAGCCAAAGCTGCAGCATCAGACAACAAGCACTTTTGATCTATTCTGTTCTTCTGTTGAAGACCCAAAAAATACTTTGGACAGAGACAACAATGTGTCACTGGCATATGCAGGTGCATCTAAAATGAATTAGAATATTATAGCCAAATCCATTCAACAAGGGAAACTTTCATTTATTTCAGATTCATTACACAAAGTAAAATATGTCAGGGCCTTCTTTTGTTTTAATTTAGAAGCTCATGGAAGACAAAATCCAGTCCCTCAAAGTATTGGAATATTACATAAAACCAATCAAAAAAGGATTTATAATACAGAAATGTCAACCTTCTGAAAAGTACTGTATGTAATGTATATTCTACCTTCATTTCACTCATGTGTTATGAATCTAGTATATATGAAAGTACAGATTTATATTACATTGATAGATTTTAGATGAAACAACAGTATGATATATTTTTTTTATTAATAACGGTCTATACAATGTGAGAAAACATTGAACTAGTGTTTCCTAAATTTGTATGCAAGATATTAAAACAGCGGAAAAGAAAACTTTCAAAAGAAAACCTTAGTAAAAGCGTTCCTCTTTTGGGGTTGGAGTACTCTGCATCAATGTAGGAAGTTATTTCAATTACTTATGTGACTGAAGCGCTTCCATGGCAACAGGCTAAATATAGCAGCAGTGCCCCAGACAAGGGGACGCAAGACGACTCGTGTGACGCCGCGCATCTCGGCAAGAGCAACAGCTTAGTTCTGCATCTACGCCAAAATATGCTCTTCACTTTGGGGATTACTGACCCATATTTGTGCATGTGCAGGCAAAAAGGTTAAAGACTGCACATCGAGGCCCGGCCACCTTTTCCCAAACCCACACACACACACACACACACACACACACACACACACACACACACACACACACACACACACGAAGAAAGAAACATTACTTGAGCTGGCATCCATATTCATCGCACCCCCCACCCCCATTCAAAGAGAACACGGCAGAAGTTTTCTGAATGTCAGCGGGCGAGAATTTGCTTCACATTTCCAAAATGCCATGGCATTTGGGCAGCTTGCACCAATGAGAAGCCGAGAGGAGAGGAGGCGGGAAGGGAAAGGAGCTGGGTTAAACATGGATGATGGCGTGGTGGATTTAGCATGCAGCTGCTAATTACTAGTGTTTACGCCGTTAGCTGTGGGTGCTCTTCACGATGGCTGGAGGAGCCGGTTGCACACAATTACACACTCACCTTTGGGTGGCTGTACGTTTGGCTGCTGTGTGACACGTGTTGGATGAAGCTCCGGTTGTAAGTTTTCATTATGTGCCATATTGTCCCGCGTCCCTGTAAGACCACCATCAAAAAGGAACTGTTACTTTTCCATCCGAATGAGAAATACAAAGTAATGGATGTTTCAGAATTTACACAGGTTTTTGGTTAGTTGTTAGGATGGGATGGAGCTCATCCATCCATTATGTATGGTGCTCTGTCGCATGTACTTTCACACAGCACACAAACAGCGGACACGTAGGAATGGGTTGGTATTCGGTTTCAAGGTATACCAAGGTTTGAAAAGGTCAAGGTTTTAAAACCATTATTTTCCGTGATACCGTTCTAAGGTATTAGCGCCCCCACACAAGATGGTAACATACATACAGTACGTTTATTAATGTTCAGAATATTCCTGCATCATAACTTTTAATAAAAGAGAAATGTGTAGAAGGTGAGCATGTCTATAAACACCTTCTTCAGCTGCTCATTTAAAAAGGACAGCTTTTATTTCAATTTTGTTAAAGAAAAAAAAAAGATTCCCTGCGTTCCGAATCGCATACTCTTTCTTTTTTCTATTCTACATACTACATCCGACGATAAAAATAATCTAGTTAGGATGCAGTAGGCATATTATTGGGACATACTTTTACTCTTCTATTTCATCATAACATTGCTCCTTGATCTTGCCTTTATATCCGTCGCATCCCTGTTTGTTTTCATATGTAGGCTTCGTCAATGTGACGTCACTTCACGTGAGCACCGGATTGTGGGACAGAATCGCCCAAATAGGATGCTCTTTTCAACACTAACAATCTTGGCCGGATGAAGTAGGACATCCTAAACCATCCTAACCATCCTAAATCTGGCCACAAGAATTGGGACATCCTATATCTTTTTTCTACATACTATATAGTAGAAAATGTGCGATTCGGAATGCAGAGATTGTGTTCAGCCAAAAAAAAATCGCAATACTGTGGTATTTCAGCTTAAGGTTGTATCATACCGTCAGGATATCATACCGGCCCATGCCTACACACACGTATGCATTGCTCAAGCCTCAGCTCACAGTCATCTGTCTTCATTAGTGATGGCTGCACGCCTTTTAGCCCGACACCATATGCTTCTCATAGAAGTCTGTGCATTTTAAAGCAGACATCACAACAAACACACACATAACTGTATTCACATAGACACACCCCTCAAGCCTCTTGAGTGTGCAATTCACATTCTGCTCTTCACAGAAACACTGTGAATAGTCCTCTTTCTCTGACCGTTCAAGTGTAAGACACACAAAACCAACAGAAGAATGGGAAAATGGATGACTGGATGACACGATGCGTGAGAATCATGAATGGTGAACGGAGAGCATATTGTTATGAATGCAGTCCATATTGTTCTGTGGATGCTCAGTGTGGACAGTGAAGTGGGAGCAGTGAGTGAGAGGGTGGTGGCCGTTTAAATCATGAGGCTTTTGCATCCAAACTTGGCGCATCGAGAGAAAAAAAAACTTTCTAAAATGTTCTGGTACTTTTTCTTTTACAGAGATGGTGGTTTATAACATTATGTTGGATAGTTTGAGTATCAAACCTCGTTATGGTTTTAAGCATCTTTGCTCTAGGGATGGCAATGCCACTGACCGTCCACCACTTTAGTCCAGACTAAAATATATCTCAACAATCTTTACTTTGGCGATTCCCTGACCTTTCCTCTAGAACCAACATGAGGCTGACATTTGTGGCTTTGAGTGAAATGTCTCAATCTACTGGATGGACTGCAATGGTATTTGGTACGAATGCATGGATGAATTCTAATAACATTGGTGGTCAAAATGTGTCCAGGACTTTGGTTTATGACTAAAAACAAAGCCTCAGCTCTGTGTTTATTGAAAATGAACAAATGCTAGCATGCTCTAATCAAAAGATGGTGAATCTGGTAAGCATAACGCCAAACATTAGCATGTCAGCATGCTCAAACTAACATTAGTTTAAAGTGCTGCTGTACCTTCATAAAGACCTGGGGAGTTGATAGCATGAATGTACACACTTGTTTCTCAGAAACATATCCTTTATTATTTTATTTCCAATAACCTCCTAGAAAATAGTAACTTATTTCAAATCCGTATTAGTCCATAGCAGGTTCAAGGATATATTGTAACCAGGGGTGGCTGATATGCGGTGATGAAGCTACAATGTGGTGAAATTACTGACGTAGAAACTATTTATAAATAAATTGACAGGTAGAATTGTTGTTTTTGGCTAATCCAAGTTTTAAACATCTGAGAAGGTGTTGTCATAAAGCAGGCGTGCTCATTGACCTGCAAAAATGCCCACAACCACACAGTTCAGCATCAGATATTCATCAATAACATCAGTTGTAAAAGAAGAATCTCTTTATAAATAAATGATTGTGACCTTGTTGACAAGTCAGTGATTGACATATATAGTTTTATCATAAATCCCCCTACCCAACTTTGCTCAAAGCTGAGTTATTTTGTGAAAAAGATTATGTGTAATGTTGCTGAAGCACATGTAGAGTAAACAGTTCTTCAGTAGCAAATACCTTCATTGTTAGGATTAGATCTAAGGCGGCCTGTAGCTTTAAGCCTTTGCTACTGCATCTTCCGGTTTTGAGAGAATAGACCTTTAAAGGGTTTGGAAAGCTCCCTCTTGCCATCTCACTTCATCTTGCCTTCCCTCACTAGAACACATGAAACATACTGTATATGCAAAAGCAGCAATCCTGCATTGATAGCAGGTCCCTCTGCATTATAGGATACTACAACATTTAAGGTCAACAAAAAAAAGAAATAGTCTGTCAAACAGTCACACAGTTAAACCCTACACTGGAATACAGTGCTGTCTAGCTCCAGATTGACATGGCAATGCCTTCCTCTTTAGTGTAAAAAGTCAAGTCACTGGACAAGAACAGCGCTGTATGTCTGTCTCCACCTCTGTCTCTTCAATAGCTGGTGCACACTGTCAGGCTTCCACTTGCTGTGTTACATTTGATCTTACATTCATTTCAACATGGAGAGGGGTACGGTGAGGAATCTAGCAACCACAACTGTTACTATGATTGTTTTGGGCTTTCTCTCATCCGGGATCACCTCTACTGTTCTCTGCTATGCAGCCAAGGCCCCTCCATCCGATCCTGTTTGCCTTAAATATCCATCAGCCCAACTTCACAGCACATCGAGGCCACAGACGCTCACATCTCCCCATATATTCCTGTCTCCCTAACCGCGGTGGACAGCGTGCTCGTCAGGCAACTCTGGGCCCTCGCCTACAAATTCCCTAATAACGGCACATTCCCCTAAATGTGTTTGTAATGTGGGCAATCATTTTCAGTAATGGATGCTTGTCACTTTTATAGCGGTGAGAATGACGGTCTCATGACAGGGCACCTCCATTTAGCTGCAGCCCCCTCCACCTCTAGGTTTGGGTTCATACGCGGCACAACATCCCCCTCCAGTGGGAAAGGCGGGGAACTACTTTCTTTTTTTCTAGGCCAACAGACGTGTCTCTTGGTTGAATTTAGAAATTCTCACCATCTACTATCTTAGATACAGTTTAAATGTTTTGTATTGGTCGATCATATTCAATATGAAAATAAATGTAAAAATAAATGGGCCTATTCCTTTTCTTCTCCTATTTCCTATTGTCCTTTTCACTCTCTAATTAAGTCACCACCAGCTAATCAGTTCTAACGATCTTTTCTCTGACTACAGAGTTTTCTACATATATATTTTTCTCACATGATTTGAATTTCTTGACCCGTTTAAACAAAAAAGGAACCTCGAAAACAGTGGTGTGCTGCCTTAAAAAGGTCTCCCCTGCCCTTAAAGCATCCCTAATCCCAGACATTCCAAATGAACCCAGTAGAACTTAAGACAGATCCACAAGAGCTTTAGGATCAGTGCGTGACATTCAGACAGCCTGCTTCAGTCAATGATATCATGAACAGACACATGAGCGGGTGGTCAATGGAGATGACACATTGTAAACGGTGGGCGTGAAGTGACATGCTTTTCTGGGCATCTGCCCAGATTTGTCCTGGCATGACACAGTGGAGGGCATGGATGGGCTAAGTGGGGCAGAAGGAATACATACTCCCAATTCCCACGGATACGCGGTAGGTCAAGCCTGAGACGCAGCCAGAGAGAGAGAGAGAAAGACACACTGTTATGAACATAAAACCATTATTTAAATAAAGAAAAGGGAGAAGAAGGGAAATCCAATTAAAAGGAGTTGTCAGCTCGAGTCACAGGAGAAAAGATTACTGGGTTGTTTTTTGTTTTTTTACTTATTAAAGATATAATTATGTTAGGAAAAAAATGTTTTCCTTGAAATCCTAAAATAAAAAATGTTAAGTAACATAAATGGACCAGTTCAGAATGGGGTAACAGCCTTCTTCTTCTTTTTTTCACAATTCCTTCATGTTAACACACACACACCCATAGTCCCACGGTCATGTTTGTTAAAGGTGTTCTAATGTACAGTACACCAACCAGGTCAAAGCATATGCAGGAATATGTATTTATTTATATGTGTGTGTGTGAGTGTGTGTGTGTGTGTGTGTGTGTGTGTTTTACCTTACATCGTACTAAAGCGTATTAAAGTTCTTCTTAAAACTTATCAAATTATTATTTTACACACAAACCAAATGAAATGATATCTGACAATAACACTGGGCCGTTGAAATACGGAAGGGAATAGAAAAGAAAAGTCAAAAGACTGTTATTCTTTACTTGTTGAACAACTGGATAGCTTTTCATGTCGGATTATATTAATGGCGACTTAAGTGATGAGACTGCAATAATGTTGACCACCTTAAATGTTTTGTTTTGTTTGTTTGTGTGTTTTTGTTAACACTTGGGCGTTGGTCTCACCTGGAAGACTCCACAGTCCTGACACCTCCAAGGTCTTCAGCTTCCTCTCCAAATCTGCAACCCTGTTCCCCAGGATCCTGCAGGGAAAGTAACATGAGTCAGATGACTGGGGACTGACGAACAGTGTTAGTGTTGGTGTGTGTACACGTGTATTCATGTGTCATAGTTCACTGTTTGCCTAAGAGGTGGAGGAGGATTCATCTGAACAGGTAGGCAAATATTCTTAGTGTTTCGGGGAGGATTGCAAGCTCCGAGGACCCTTATGAGACTTTAAAGGGATAGTTGAGTATTTTTTGAAGAGGGGTTGTGTAAGGTTCGTATGCATAGTTAGTTTGTTACCTAACCTCCGCTAAATTCAGGATTCTTTTCACTGCTGATTTGCGGACTGTTGTGCTGCACTGCACCGGCAGAGGTGCTTTTATTTTTGCACTTTTTTAAAGTGTTGACAGATATATATTTTTTATAGGTAAGCATTTATACATACAGTATGGCGAAAAAAAAAGCAGGCATCAATGGATTAAAATGACTTTACTGATCGGCATCTCCATAAAGGTAACAGACTAACTATGCATAAGTACCTCATACAACCCCACTTCAAAAAAACAGAACTATCCCTTTAAGCAGTGAGCAGTGGATGAGGTCATCACCTGTTGGTGTGCCTCTGGTGCTGGATGACCAGGTTCTTCTCGTGAATGGTCTCCAGCAGAGCCGTGGCCAGGGACTTGAGGTCGCAGATGGACTGAGGCGTTGCTGGCAGACTGCAGCCCTGCTCTTCCAGAAGCATCTCCTGGACTAAAAAAGAGAGAGGGAGAAAGAGAGAGAGGGAGGAATAGATAGAGTGATAAAAGCAGATAAAAGAAAGAGAGGTCGGGTGGGGAGGCAGGGAGGGAATGGAAGGAGAGAATAAAAACGGCCTCATATACTGAGGATATGTTGGGTACTAAACTACAACCTGCCAGTCATACACCAATAAAACTTTCACAAAACTGAAAAAGAAACCACATTAAAAGAGGAATGGGGTGATATAACAAGAGACAAGGGGGAAAACAGCATGACAAGAGCAAGACAGAGATGGAAAGTTAGAAACAGCTGTCTACTAGGTGACACTCTCCTAACTTTAACTCTGGAGCCCACTGTGCTGCTTCTGCCAGGCACTGTCAGTCATGGTGGCAGGCTCTTTTCCCTGCCAGTGGCGCTCTCTACCACTCAGAATACAATTAGAAACCCAGCTGGTGTCCCGGCGACGGCTTGGGAGGATTGGACTAAAACGGACTTATTAACGCCTTAAAAGTCCTGCGATATTTGCCTGACAGGGCAATCCGAGGCACACCCAAAGCAAACTGTTCTTGAACCATTTGGAGTACATGCATAGGGTTGGTCTCTTTTGAAAGGTACAAGGTAATAGAAGGTCATAACTCAATGTAAACTATCTCAATTCAATGACTTAACTAAAATACTAGAAAAAAAAACACACTTTTTTGCCCGGCTTTGTGCATGAACGCGGACAGCACTGGCAGCAGGTGGTCTGCTTCACGCCGACACCCCCGCTCTGGCCTTAAAGCTTCCCACTAAACCATCATACCCACGTGTTCAGAATATCATTGCCACCTGCACAATCGGCTGTAAACGGCTTTGGCTGGGACAAGAAAGAAGAAAGTTTGAGGATGAGTTTTGACTAAAATAAAATACATGGAAGATTAGACACTGATCTGCACAGCAGTCCGTGGCCATTTATAGATTTTAAAACGTGTTTAGAATTAATCCCAGCTTTTCCAAAGAAACAAAGAAAGAACGTTTTATACCGAAGGACGAGTCTGTTGTAGAGTTTATCTGATTAAGCTGCTCTCCATGCTATAAAACAGAGGTGACGGACAGCTTTCCATTGTCAGTTGCTGTGGTAGCCGTTTATGTGGATAATTCATAGTGAGCTGAAGAGTGTTGTGTCTTCACCTTGCTTGGCTGAGAGGACTCCAGTGAGGGGAGTGAAGGTGGATTTCCCATACATGCTGGAGTTTTTCCTCCTCTCCAGAGCCGTCTGTGGGGATAACAAGAGTATTGAGCTCACTCTGCCATGTTTGATTAACATTTCAAATATAATCACTATTGCTTTGAATGCATATGCACGAGAATACAAATTTAATGTATTCAAATGGATTTTTAACAGGATTCAGGAGCCCTCAAAATCAGCTTTACATTTGCATTTTAACAGAGGCAGTCCATCTGTACCTTGTATTTCATGATGTTAGATTTCAGCAGGTTCACCTCTTCTTGCAGCTGGCTCAAACGCTCATGCAAATACCTACAGTGTCAGTGACAATAGTGGAAAAATATAAAACTATCAGAACAGTCAAAGCACAGACAGCAAGATCGATAAGGAGCAGGTTACATGCAAAAACATTGCAGGCACTGATGGGAGAAACATGATTATTCTGAATACGACACTTGAAATAAGTTAAAGTGGTTACGAGAAACATTGAGTTTCTGTTGATAGTAGCGGCCCCATTTGGACAAAAGAGGAAAGCGCCTGCTGTCCTAAAGATCTTTGCTAACGCGGGCTGGTGGCGCGTGATACTGTTTAGGGAGCGAGTGAATCAGAGACGGCAGGATGCATAGGCCTTGAGGTAATTTATGTGTGACTATATCAGATTAATAATGGTAAGATCACGATGGTGTAGCAAAGTAAAATGTGATTAAGTACCGTTCATTAACGCATGCCTTTCCCATCTGCCTGCTGTAAATTGTTGTGTAAGTTCCTGGGAAAAATGGGACCCGAGCAAAGGCATTACTAATATCTATATTAAAATAGCATTATTTTGATGGTGTGGTTTGCTGTTACAAGTCATTAATGATCATCAAAGGAAAAATAAGACTGCTTCACAAAAGAGGGTAAAAGCTACTCGTAGGAGGTTTAAGGCATGTGTAACATTTACACAATGTTTTAGAATCAGAACATGATTAAAATAAATGGTGTGGTGGGCTAGACTTGAAACAATGCGACCTTCGGAGGTAGTCCTTTCTGTGGGCTAGATGTCTGGGTCTTCCCCCCCTCTCTCTCACCTGTTCTCCATGCAGAGAGCGTCCACGTCGATGATGCGAGCCTCTCTGTTGCCCAGGACGTGGTTGAGCTCCACGTTGAGTCTGTAGGCCTTCTCCTTGAACACACTGCGCTCTGCCTTCACATCCTGCAGCTCATCTGACACAGCCTTCACACTGTGCTCCAGCTCCTCCATCTACAGGAGGACAAATATATTATTATTTATTATATTGACAACCAGGCCAAAAAACAAGAGTTTGTAACAGAAGCCACCATGAGGTTCTAAAAGGTGCTATTCTGAGAAAATGCCTGTTGTCAAAATCAGTGAATATCTCCTCAACAATCGGTGTACTGTGTGTCAGCTGGAAAAAATAAATCCAGTGTTAATACACAGCCTAGGTCCTGTTAACTGGTATGCAAACAAAGTGTATGCGAACAAAGGAGGCCCACCGTAGCTAGAAACATGCCCGTTTACAGAGCCTATGCTGTGTATTAACACTGGATTATTTCATCAGCGCACACAGTATTGACAGCTAGCGGATTGTGAGATGTTTTTATTTTTTTATTTTTTCAAAGATATTTTTTTTGCATTTTTATGCTTTATTGATAGTGTAGAGACAGAGTTGAAATTGGGCAGAGAGGGTAGTGACATCCAGAGAACGACCGCGGGCTGGAATCGAACCCGGGTCCGCTGCTGGCCAAGGCCCATCAATTTTGACTAAAGGTGATTTTAACAACAAGCAAAATCCAGAATGACTCAACCTTTAATTGACACAAATATTATATAAAAGCTTTGTTTACTAACGCAGGGTTTGCTGAGGGTGCATAGTGTACACTGTTGTCTTGGCCTGCACATTAAAGCACTCGTTTACTGTTTTCATGCCATGACGGACTGGCACCACTAGAGCAGATACAAGTTAAGTGCCTTGTTCAAGAACTCAATAGCAGGTTTAAAGGAGTGCAAAGTACCGTTTCATCAAAATAACAAAATCCAATATACCACTAACACCGCAGAAGGGAAAGAGTGGATACTGTGATCCTCAAAAACTGTGGAGCAGCAAGAACGAAAAACTCATGAACTAAAAGTGTCGTTTGAGTTTTCACTGAAAACTATGACGGGCCCAGACCAAAAATGAACTTTCAATGATTTGAATGTGCGAATATGACTCCATTTTAAAAGGGTTTACGATGGTGAGTAGTAGAAGGAAATGTATATCAACCTGTAGGCCGGCTGTCTCTAGCTTCTGAACAAGATCTTCGCGTTCATGGGCAGGGAAATGGCGCGCCCCCACCTCCTCGTCCCCCAGCCTCTGTCGTGTTATGGTCATTCTCAGGAGCTGTAGGAAAAATGTAAAAACATAAAATTCACGCCTCTTTTTAAAACACATCTACTCATGTAGCCTGACGAGACCAGCCTGATCTCACAAGCTTTTACATTTGTCTCTCTTCCATAAATCAGTTTGGACTTCCTCCAATCTCCCTGGGGATGAGCCTGACCTAACGCTCATCCCTCAGTGTAAGGCAGCTTCTGATTGGTTCATGTAAGCCGTCAATCAAGGCTCCAGTCATACTGTGCCCTCCCCACTTTCAATCTGCTGAGGCCAGATTGATGACTACACGAACCAATCAGAAGCTGCCTTCCACTAAAGGACAAAATGTTAGGTCTGAACGTGAATGTGAAGCTTGCTAGATCAGGCTTGTCTCACCAGCCATACTGTGGGGAGACAAGCCTGCACTGTGTATATATCCGTGCGCATGCTGCTACCGGTGACCTCACCTTGTTATCCCCCTGGGCCTCTGCAAGTCTCTGGGTCAGCTCCTTCACCTCCTCACTCAGCTTTTTGGCCTTGTCCCTGGAGTCTCTCAACAACTGAGCCAGGTTCACCTGGGAATCGAGTGCAGGAGAAGGAGAGAAAAGAGAAACACTGTCAAACGATGCTCAACAGCTGGCAATAGGCCACTCAATCCATTAAAGAAAAAGTCAGATTTCTCACCAAATTACACTTGTAGCAGCAGTCTGTATAAGTCTGTATCACTATTGGTATCAGCAAAATCATAGCCGAATAGTAAAGTCAATGTACAACACTGAAAATATGAAAATAGTGTATTTTACAATATATATATTTGCAGATAGATAGGATTCTTTGACCATATAATTCTAATGGAATTTCATCGAGTTAACAAACTAACCAAAAAACATCCTTTCAGTCTATTCCTGGTCAAAACCATAGTTGGAATATGTTTTTAAACATCGATTTTAATTGGTCATTTACTTTTTTCTGCAGCCAATTTTTTGAGAACTCCATTAGTAACTGTTTATAAAAAGCAGCGTAGTGTACACTGGTGTCTGCTTGGTCTTTGTCCACTAAAAAGCAAAGGCTGCTTTTTATGAAAGCAATTTAGAAGGCAACTCTTCAACTATCGTTGTCGAAGCGTCCTTGGCACTCCAAATCAACAACAACTTACTTGATTGCGTTTTTCCGGTGGCAACGAGGGATCACCATCCTAAAATATGAAAAGAGGAAGATAATTCAAACGGTCGTTGTCATCCATTACAATTAGCAGTTTGTGATACTACATTATGCATACTGTGAAAACTTCCCATTTACAGGTGGTGTCACTGATTCTGGAGAACGCTTGTTGTCCAAACACTTTTTTCGAAATCTGTAAATATCTCCTCTGCTGTGAGCTGAAAATAAAATCTGGTGTTTTTACACAGCCTAGGCCCTGTAAACTGGCATGTAAACAATGGGTATGTAAACAAAAGTGCCCACTGTAGCTAGTAAAATGCCCATTTACAGAGCCTATGCTGTGTATTTATTCCGGAATTTCCTTTTTTAGTTTACACACATTAGTACAGATGAGGAGATATTCACTGATTTGGACAAAAAGTGATTTTGACTGCACCTTTAACTGACCAACAGAGACTACTTTAATACAAACAGCTTGTACAGACAACTACTGCGCACATGGACAAATAATCATCACCTTGAAGGTCTGAACCACTCACTATGAGTTCCCTGTACTTCTTCTTGAGTCCCTGGTGGTGTTCTCTTAGCTGGTTGGCCATCAGTTTGTACTGGTCCCTCTCCTGTTGAATGGTGTCCAGCTCCTTGGACAGAATGAGCAGGGCCTCTTTCTTGCTGTCCAGCTTGCGTTTACAAACCAGGAACTACAAAAAAAAAAATATATATATATAATGCAGCATGTAATGAGACAAATTGTTGTGGATACAGGCAATTTTAATGAATCCTGTTATTGAAATGGTCAAACTACAACTTAGCTGTAAAGGCGATAGTTGCCACCCGACAGTCCAAGTGGAGGTGTGGAAAAGCACACACACTGGAGCCAAATGTTTAATGTGTAGATAAGACACAGTGGCAGTGGAAGGAGCAGAGTAAACCCTGATAGCTGTCTGACTGGCTCATAACCAAATTAAATAGCAGCTGCCAACTTACAGGTTGGTTTGTAGCACCCCTACGCTTTATTCCCATATGTAGCCTAGTAGGCTAATGTCTCAACCTATAGCCTACTTATAATACACTCTGACTGACAATTATTGTCTCACCTAAGAGAAGATTGGATTCTTCATAGCCCTGCACTAGGGTTGTCATAAAACAAACAGCCATGTTCTCCACCTACAGGTAAGAAGTTCCACCTTGGGTTAGGCCTATAGCCTAACTATAAAAGCTGCTACAGCCAATGAACATTTCAATATGCCTTCAGCTGAATTATCCCTATTTTTGACCCGGTGTGTTGGGTCACTCACTCTGCATTGGAGAGCTAGTCATTGACTTGAGGGTGTCACTGTTCACTTTCTATAGGCTATTTGTTTTTGTGACATTTCAGTGAATAAACGTCAACAGTGATACTGGACTACATTAACGCATGGGGTAGAATCTTACACTGAATGTTAAGATGCACTCTAGCATGCTAGCAATGTTAACAATTTAAATTCTGGCCCCACAGGTGTGTTGTGTGGTCGATAGCGGAATACATGTTTCAGCCAGCGCCTGCCATTGTGACAGTGATAAAAGCCTCCAGAGGTTCGGTGTCGGATGCTGTCAGCCCGAGAGAAAAGCCTGCTAGCTTATCATTAGCCTATCTAGCTAAAGAAGAAAAAAGTAGAGTGTTTGTATGTGGTGTTATAAAGCTACGCAGTCCGAAGCTCGTGCCATATGGACGAGGAAGCCTCTGCTAAAAAAAAAAAAAATCTGTCCGTATCTCCCTCTGCAACAGCTGCTCCCGGTCTCCGCCGTTCACTCACCTCGCTGACTAGCCCCTGCCAGTCACTCTCGCTTCTCTTAGAAGACTGCATTATACGAATTTTTAACTGAATTAATTTTCAATTTATTATTATTTTTTTCTACAAAATGTCAGGAAACCGCCAGCCTCTCCGCTGCCTCCGCCAGAGCCGCGTCTCCTCTCCGTTTGTTTATCCTGCAACGTCACTTTTTTTTTGGCTCTGCTGTCAGCTGTCAAGTCGCGTGCGGTGAGAGCGGTGAGAGAGACAAAGAGATACGATTTCCGGTGCTTGAAAATAAAGTTATCCTTGAAGAAAGTTTGTTTTGGGGCAATCGTTTTCGTTTAGCCTACTGTAGGCCTGCATATGAAACGATAAAAAAATAAATAATGAGCCAACATTTCAGAATTAAAGTAGGCTACTGGAGGGCTCCTGAAGAGGAATGAGCAGAAACGGAAATTGAACATGATTTCCCACAAAATAAAAGCACAAAAACTCACCATAAAACTGTCACAGTAATAAGCTATATAGGCTATTTTGCTTTGTTGATGCTTTTAATCTTTATGTATTTAATATAATGAAAGTCTCACTAGAATTGTTAATAAGGTGAGTATGAGTGTGTGGTTGCTCATTAGGCCTACTGAAGAAGCAGAGCATGGATTTCTGGCACAACCTGAGAAGGGGGTTTAGTCTAAAAAGGTCACAAGTCCAGCAACTCTTGTTGAACAAAGACTTCACTATCAGACGTACATGTTTTGGCATAAATCCTTCTTCAAGGTCATTATACAGTAGAACACATTACAAAGATCATTTAAAAAGATGGGTATGAAGTAGGCCTAAATATGATTAAAAAGGTTTGTATATTTCCAAAAATAGCAGACAGTATTTATGGTCATGTGGCTTCATTCCAGTCACATGACTATCAGACGATGGCTTTGTTAATTGAGAAGTTCTCATTCATCACGCCTGGTAAACTTGAGGGGGAAAAAATTCCAAAATTCTTCTCTCCTTTTTCATTACCACCTCTTTGGCAAGACAAACACATACACTTACTGTAGGGCCTATTACTTATAGTAGCCTATAGTTATGCTACACATTGTCCTTTGTATCCCCAGATCAACAACAAAAAAAAATCATAGAATTTGCATTTGTCTTTGAAATGGCTTTTCCTGTAGCATTACTCCGAAGGGTAAGGGTGAGACGGAAGTCTGACGCGTGTGTAAATGAATGCAATGTCCAGAAGATGCCGTATTGTTCGATATGTCCATCCTTTTATTGACTACAAAAAAAACTGTTCCAAAGGTTATTGTTCTGTCAGATAAACACAAAATAGGCTTTTTCCAGTATACACACATTTGCACGAGCACAGTCAAAAACTGTGTGGCCTTCCCCATTACACACCTGAATCTAATCCCAGGTTGCCAGGTATTTATGATATCCACCCTCTGCAGACACCAAGGACACACCTCACAATCATTAATTAAAAATAAACAGAACAAAACAAACATAAAGAGCAATTTGGCTCCAACAGTCTTAAAAAACTGGTTCAGATGGACTCCAAAAGTGTCACATCCCCTTTTAAGGTGACAGAGTTAAGGTGAGTATGAGTACATATAAAGTATTAAAAAACACAATAAATGTATTGGTTGAATGGCAGATCATATATCATGCATAAATATAGAAGCATCATTATTACTTTTTGTTCTTTCTTTTATACATCTCTCTCCCTCTCCATCCCAAGCTCCATTATATCTTTCAACATAAATCAAAATACATGATGTATGTGCATGTTAATGCATATAACAATGAAAATGTTGAAGAAAAAAATACCAAATAATATAAACTATAAACCTCAGGTTGGTTAAAAAAAATAAAGTATAAGTATAAAAATGCAAAACCGCTTGTGGTGTAGCAACCTCAGTCCTCAGAAGCAGCAGACCATGGGTTCAAATCCGGCCCGTGGTCGTTCTCTGCATGTCAATCCCCACTATGCCCCATTTCATCTCCGTTTCTCAAACCTGTCTAATAAAGCATAAAAATGGCAAATATATATACATAAAAAAATATATATATAAAAGCAAAACCATCATAAGCACATTAAGCATGTTAACACTTATCTCAACAACGTTATCCTACTTCTATGCCATTATCATAATTATATAATGAACACACCATTTACCAGTGCCCACAGTTAACAGTCTAACCACCAAGCAGCATGCAGCTGCAGTTCATCCAAACTCAGTTGTGGCAGAGCTCATTTATGTCAAAGTAAATACTGCACTAAAATTATAGGTGTGGATTCGGAATTGCAGTTGGCACAGTAGAAGTGGGTTGGGATTCTTGAACTGGGCTTTGGAGTTGCCCCTCCAAATTCATTGGCTTTGGAACGCTGGAAAAACTTTTTCTTTTCGAAAACATTTCCTTTAGGGGGGGCTCGTCATTCCACTTTTTGCTTTCTGCAAATGTATAAACACATCCAAAGAGATCAGGAAACTTCTCCGTCAGATTAATTTTAGCGAAGTCCTCAGCGCTGCAAACAGAAAAAAAAAAATATTACAATGAATATCTAAGAAAAACATCAACAACATGCCCAGGGTTTGGTGCTTGGAGAATTTTGAAGCAGCCCAAGACAAGAAGAAAGCATTTTTGGTGTATCATGATTTCTTTTTAAGTCATTTCCATTTGTTTGTTTGTTTGTATTTTGCCAAATTAATTTTGAAAGAGTAAAGGTTCAGACATTGTCAAAAACATATGTTTAACACTAACCCAACCAAGACATCCACGAGTAGGCCATATAAAAAGTATGATTATAAATAACAATTATCATAAATAAATATAATTGTATTGTAATTTTTTTTATACATTTCTGAAATGTATGATGTAATCAATATTTATGAAAACTCACGGATGTCAAGCCTTTGCCGCATTATTGGGCGTTAAACCATATATATATATAAAAATTTAAATTCTGAGACATTTCATTAAATAATAGGGTTATTTGACAAGCTTACAACCACTACACGTCACTGTCGGACTCGCAAATAAGAAGTGATACATTTTGCTTTTGAGATAACTTTTTTGTTTCCCTGAATTTTTTTTCTTTCAAATTCTTTTCTTTTTTTGTCTTATAGGAAATTCCATAAATCAGAGCTTGTTAAAATTGTTTGTTTGTCTTATTTAGCCATTTCTGCTATCCCCCCAATACAATGAAGGTGAATGGAATTGTGTTTGGGGAGCTCTGTGGAAAGAAACAGTTACAATTACAATTCTTTCCAGAAAGAAATGTCTTAGTTTCACTGCAAACACTTTTTTATTCCTTCCAGCAAAAGAAAAGTGAAAAAAAGAGTCAGAAAATGTAATGTTGAATGTGAGTTCATTCATCAATTTCAACTTACTAGTGCGCAAGGCCGTTTCGTATGAAGCGCAGAAGTCCCACTGTGCTTTCAGGGTAGGGTTCTTTCCAATACTTATCCATCTTCTGGACCAGCGCTGATGGAAACTATAACATCAAAAGTGAGTAATAATTATCTTTAGTGATAGAGTAGCCTACAGAAATACAAATTTGTGGTTTTCAAAAAAAAGGCATGCACTGCATCACCTCAATTCTCCACTCTTTGAAGGATCCATTGGCAGCATATTCTTCCAGCGGAGACATCATTTCTTTGTAAGCATTTCGATTCTTTCCCATCTCCTTCCTGTTTCCAAAACTTTTGAAGTACTCTACCCTCCTGAAAAATAAAATTGTACATTTAGGGTGCATGTTTGACAACTAAATAAATAACTTAAACCTTGCTATATATTGAAAAAAATGTATATTATTAAAACATGTGGTGAGAAAGAGATGCTAGGTGGAAATGTTGATAAGGAAAAGAACGCAACAGAGGCATGACTTAAGGTAAATCATTTTGAATTAATTTGTTTTTGATAATTTGATTTTTCTCTAGGATTTCATTTGTGAATTCCTTTTTTTGTTTTTGTTTGAAAATAAGCATTGGGAAAGTAAAATTATCTGTCTGCATTGTTGTCATGCAGACAGATACACTTAAAATAGATAGGGATGAACGAGTACTCAAATTGTCCTCAAAGAATCAATACGATCCCTCATCTTGGAATTCACCACTCCTGCCTATACCTAGATTCTACCTTTCAGAGTCCCAGAAGAAGGGTTCACTCAAACATTCTTCCACTGTAGGTCTGTTCTCTGGTTCTTCATCGATCATCCTCTTGATGAGATCTTTTGCCACCACATCTTCAACATCGTCCAGAGTGGAAATCCCTTTATGAATGTTGTTCTCACATTCATAAGATTCGTCGCTGAAAGGATGGTGTCCACCAGACAGGATATAGTAAATCAGCATCCCTGCCACCTTAACAATTAACAGAATATTTCAGCAATTAAGGAAGTAGTTTTCAGTGAGTCATATATATAAGTTTGTATAGCTTAGAAACTGACCTGAATATCACTGTTTATTTTGTATGGTATGTTATCTCCTTCTGCTAAAGTCTCTTTTGCCCTCCAGCATTTTGTTCCTGCACTACTTGTTCGGTGAGTTGTTTGGTCTTCGCGTAGCTGTCTGCTAATTCCAAAGTCAGCTAATCTTGCTCTTCCATTGACATCTGCAGGAAAAATGAGTTAAAGTTATTCAATAAACAAAATCACTTTAAAAAGAAAAATACATTCTATTTTGTTTTGGTGTACTTTGAATTCAGATAGTGAGTAAGGGTAGATGTTTATATTTTTAACTTGTCTTACCGATCAAAACATTCTGTGGTTTGAGATCCCGGTGGAGAATGGGAGGGTTGTGACAGTGAAGCGCTTTTAGGCTGTTGAGAACATCTTCAACAATTTTTTTTCTGTCAGAATTATCGATACTATTTGTGATGTGTTCTTTTAAGTTACGTTCACAAAGTTGGAGAAAGAGATATCCAAAGTTCTCATCCTCTGCACTGTCAACATATCGTACAATAGGTGCGAGATCAAGCTCTGGGAGTCGTATAAAGCCCTCTTCATTCTTCAGCTGCTGATAGTTGATTTTAGACATTCTCTTCACGGCAACTTCAGTGAAATCGTCTCTCAGCCCCAAGAAGACTTCAGTACCATCACTTCCCCGCGCAATGAGAAATTCGGCATCATGCACGTAAATTATATTCCTAATTCTGGTGAAGTCAGAATCCGGAAGCGTCTCTAATTTTTCTAATTTTTCTCCCCACTCCTTGCTTTCCGGTTTCCATTTGGGATTCAGGTTTAGCTGGGCCATACTCTTGTTGAGCTGGCTATCGGAGCTGTGAGGGGTTTGAGGGGCAGAGATGGATGAGGTGGTGGTGACAGTGTTCCTCTCCTTCACTGCATCTTTCAAGGAGGGGAACTCATCTCTAAAGGTCTCCAGGTTGGCTTCAGTCGCATAGACCAGGAACGTGGTGTATGTAACTGAAGCCAACCTGGTGTAATATACGATTGTAAGTCGAGGGTCATCAGTTCTAGAGCATCCATCTGCCCAGATTTGTATTTTGTGTCCCGCGGGGATGGCCTTTTTCGAATTGTCTGTATAACGGCTGCGTAGAGTTTCTACCCAGAATTCAATGGAATGAGTGAAGAATATGTGGTGGTTGGTCTTTCTCCGTCCGTTTATTGATTGGCCATATTTGGTGAAGAGTTCCTCTGGGTTTTCACGTAATGTGTCCTCCCTGAATATTTTCTTAGCATGATAACTTGTGCATCCATCAGGGTACTCAAATTCCCTGTCCACTGCCCTGACAACATTGGTGATCATATCTGCCTGTTGACCAGTTGCCATGATGACCATGCAGAGCTAGGCTAAATATTTACTTTATCAATGCTAGTTTATACACTTTTTCCCCCCTGTTTACCAGATATATAGTGTAATCAGATTGCGTGACCTGTTCAAGGGCTAATGTTACCAACAGGGATTATTTCGATGTTGGTAACAGTTGGAATCTATTCGTTTTTGATTTAGGGAATAGTCAAAGAAAGAGTAAATTTCCTCTTCTGTTCTTGGTTATTAATGCTGTTACTTTTTCGTTGGAGCCCTTTCTGAAGAGTATAGCAAAATCTCTCACTTTTAGGTTCCAGGTTTGAGATGCAGGAAGACCTTTCTCATGCAGCTACTTGTTGGAATCTCTCTCTCTCTCTCTGTCTCTCTCTCTCTCTGTCTCTCTCTCTCTCTCTCTCTCTCTCTTACTTCTCATGAGCTCCAAAAACGTTGCTTCAGTTTGCCTCTCAGGCTTTTTACACAGTCGTTGAACACAGCCGCAGACAGTATCCAGGGCTGCAAAAAGATACCACCAGATTAGACCAGCACAATGCTCTTTGCAATGAAGACAATTGTTCAAAAGAATAAGGAAACACAACATTTTAAGCAGGTTTTATGCATAATAAAAGTTTTAAATAACATAATATTGTTTTTTATACTACAAATATTATGAAAAGCAGAATATAGTACGTTATCATAATCTGCTATTTTGCTAGATCGATTATTAGTAGATGTGTTGTCGTGTAAAGTGCCCCTCAGGGCACTTTACACTGTGAAAACGTGACACTTTACACGACAACACGAAACGGTGCAAACGCGAAAAAATTCCCGCGGTTGCACTATATCATTTACAGGAAAACAGCAAACGCAGGCATGAAACCGCAGGTTTTTGAGATCACCTCCCAGGGAGGATTTTTTGGAAAACTTAACGGTTTTGGTTTCCTGTAAACACCGAAACCATTTCCCCTGATAACGCTGACGTCACGGCTCCACCCTCACACATGCGTAGTCTAACATTTGCTGTCAAAATACCCACAAGCGAGTTATAAAGTTAGAAGACAACATGAACGGTGTCTCCACGGCACCATCACTGTGATCAGCGGAGAGTGTCGTGCAGCGCTAAAATATAGGTTAACACTCGCCAATTTAGTCCAAGCGATTACCGCAGTAAGTTATTGAGACCACCCGCCACTTTGGCTGGGGAAAGATTTGTGCTCTGCCTGTTTTTCTAGCTAAATAAACGTGTGTCACTTCTATATGCCAGGGACACGGCTCTCTCTACATTAAAAACACTATCAGCGTGCAGCGGTTAAGCTAGCGGCTACTGTTCAACAAAAGGAGCATTAAGGCTACGGCTTCAAAGTAAAAGCATTTCACTGGCTAAACATTAATAGCATTTCACTGGACACACGTGAGTTGACTTTTATTTTGAAGTACGCCTAACAGGAAGGTATCCGCTCACGAAGCCCCTTCACTATCAGCAAGTCTTCTGTTTTTACGAGTTCAATGCGGTGAAATAAGAGGACAGAATTAGCTTATCTTTTACAATATTTGTAACCCCAAGCTTACACCAACCGCTTTATGAACGTTAGTGGCATTAATTTTCGGTTACAGTAAGGTTTTATGCATCAAATTGTACCGGAAGAGCTATCTACTAGGCTGTGTCACCGCTGACTATTGGCTTGGCACTGCTGCTACAGCGATTTCGGCCCGTTTCCTCTGAAAACTTGTGTACGGGTGAAGATGTCAGATAAATTGTGTCTGAACGGGTTTTTATTTTAAACCAAAAACTGGAAAACTGTCACGTTTCCCCTGATAAGACACAGAACTTCCTCATTGAGGTCTGAGGCCTAGTATAACTTTGAATGAGCAGAGCAGTGAAATGTCTATATACACGTTTTGCTCTTAGTAGGCATACAAATATATAAGATCATACATAGGCTATTGATATTATTTCAGTAAGTAGACATTCATAACATAACATTGTAAGGTAATTGTTGGATTGTAAGAAATGTACTTACGGTGTCCTCTGTAGTGGCCTATGAATAATATCTAACTCAACATGGTGTGCTTCTTTTGTTCATCTACAGGTTGGACGAGTCTGTAACAGACTTGTTGGCAGAGAGGGTTGGGCATTCAAAGGAAACACTTTTCACTCATATTGTTTCAGGCTGATTTTCTTCCTGAAGTCTTTCGAAAAGTTATTATCTGACTGTCCAGTCGCCATTGTCTAAATTTGAGAAGATCTGAGATGATAAAAATGTTGATATTCTCAGCTAAGTGCTAATACTTATTACCTTGAGCTCACTGGGATATGCTTCATGAGCAGCACTGAACTTTAGCTTCAGTTAAACATTTCTACATACAGACATACACTCACCGGCCAATTTATTAGGTACACCTGTTCAATGGCTTATAAAACCAAAAAGCTAATCAGCCCATCCTCCATTGACCTCTGACTTCAACAAGGCATTTACAGTACGTCCACACAAATGCCGCTCCATGGATTCTTTTTCGCACAATTCTCTGTAAACCCTAGAGATGGTTTACAGTGAAAATCCCAGTAGATAGGCAGTTTCTGAAATACTCATGCCAGCCCTCCTGGCACCCTCAACATTGCCATGTTCAAAGTCACTTAAAACCCCTTTCTTCCCCATTCTGTTGCTCGGTTTTAACCTCAATAAGTTGTCCTGTCCAGGTCTACATGCCTAAATGCATTGAGTTGCTGACATGTGATTGGCTGATTAGTTATGCGCGTTAACAAGAAACTGAACCGCTGTACCTAATAAAGTGGCCGGTGAGTGTATGTTCAAATTGGTGGCTATACCGTTCAGGGCTGAAAAAGTTAACCAATATCTAAAAAGACACAAGAGGTGAAAATAAATTAAAGATTAAATTAAATTGAAGATAATACGAGACACAAATACAGAAAAGGATATGCCTTTCTATCAATAACACCAATGTTATGTAAGTATGTGTCTGCTCAGTCTGGTGAGACTGAATCAAAACAGTGAAGTTGTGGCCTGTTTAACCAAAGGCAGAAGCTCAAAGTGCTGAAACCACCAAACCAGTTCTGATCCATAGAACTGAGAATTGTTTGATCACTTAGTGGGTTCGTCCTTATGGGTGACCTCTTTCACATTGAGTCTTTAAATATGTCAATATAAAAATATTGGTTGTTAAAGATCAAAATGTCCAAAGGCAGTCAAATAAATGTCACTTTAAATTGTGTTGACCACAACAAAGTATTCAATTATTCTCAGAGGGAAGAAAAAATAATATTGTTAATGCTATTACCCTAACGACTAATGAATGATAAAACACATCTTACAATCATACTGTTACATGTTTATTTTGATACTCAAATGATTATTTACAGTATATTTCAAGAGTAACATTCAATATGCTTAAAACAAAATCATATAAAAGAATCTGCATTTCATAAAGCTTGCATATTCCATGTTGTTGTTTTTAAAAGTTGCAATACCATTCACTTAATGAGTAGAAGCACTTGTAGACTTCTCTCCAGTTTTTGGGTTAATCTAAAAAGAATTTGGCAAACACCCTTTTTTGAAAAAACATGCTCTTGCAAGCTGCAGTAACATTTTATTTTAAAGTAAGTGCAAAGATCAGTTGGGACTTTAGTGAGACAAACAGGTAGTGGCAATGCAGCCTTTGTTTTATGTACATTTTGAAGCTTGTTAGTCAACTTTCAGTATTTTTAAAGAACAGAATGACAGACTGAAAAAGCCTCTCATCTTGAGTGGAAATATTTACACAAACATTTTGTTTCCTTCGTTTTTGGGACCTTTTTTTCTTTAACCTAAAAATAAAGTTTAAATCATGTCAGTAGTCTTTTCTTCAAACTTGTAAGTAGGTTTCATTTCCCTGACATCACCTAAACACTGAATGGATAAAAAGAGCTTCTATCTGCTTTGCCACTTATAGTTCGTCTGAGCTAAAAAGTTATCTACCGGTAAGTAGGGATTTTCCATTCATATCTTTTTCTAAAAAGGCATTAGCTATATCCAGTCCTGAATATATCTCTTCCTTTCTTACTTTATGCAATATAATCTAAAGCACCTACAGTATCAACTACACTCTAAGTGCTGGGGTCCCAGCTATGATAATTAAAGGCTTGTGCTCTCAAGACATTCCCTGTATGAAAAAAGCAAAGGGTGTGATATTCTATCACGGCCAGACAGGGGCACTGTGGGTCCATCAGAACACAGAACCCCAGTGCTGATAAGGCAACATACTGTACATTACCACAGGGTATGAAGTAAATGACAACAACCAAATCTAGTAGACCCTTAGCAGGAAAATGATCTTTCACTCAGGTCCTGGTGTAAATTGTTGGGCTATGACAACAGGTCAAGTGCCAATGCGACAGTCCAAAAACCTTACAGGCGTATCTCACTGAAGGCATTTTGTCATCTCACAATAATAAAATGAACGATGACTGAATTCCATTTAGCTGCTTCAGTTTCATGGTGTATTTTAGCACACCATCATGGCTTACTGGGACACTGGAATAGAAGAAAGCCATCTTTAAGGTTATCAGTGACGTATGTGCTTTTCCCTTCATGATAGGTGTGTCAATGTCAGAGGTGAAGTAAGGCCCACTGGACTTCATTTCTGTGCAGTCCTGTTGTATAGTGATGCCTTGCTTTTGAAGTTCTAAATCCTTTTTGAATTCAACTTCACTTGAAGTCACTGGGTTGAGACTCTTGAACTGGGGCAGCCAGGTCCTCCTGAAGGTTCATGGATAGCTTTGTAAAGCTGGTGGTGATGTCTTCTCTATGAAACATTTCCTTCAAAGGGGTCTCTGAATTCCACCCTTGAGTCTTGGCAAATTTGTAAACGCATCCAAAGAGTTCAGGAAACATCTCCATCAAATCAATGTTGGCTGCATCCTTGGGCCTGCAAACACAAACATCATGCAAACAAGGTAATGAACACCCATGGCCAAATGAAACCATCTTAATGACTCATGAACAACAGGAATTTTGTAAAGTTTGAATCAAATTTATTGCCATGATATTCTTTTTGACTGTCTTCAATTTGCTGTCAATATAAAGCTTTGTCTTAATTATTTGAACACTTTTCTTTTCTTTTTCGATACAGATGCAAAGTATGAGCAGCACTGATACTTTGCATCTGTATTACATTTTTTGAAATATTATTTTGAATATATTCCTAGAAATTCACATTTCAACTCAGTTTCACTTACTGGTGATCACAGAGGTTTCTTATGAAGCGGAGTAAGGCCAGTGTGTTGTCAGGATAGGCTTTGTTCTTGGGATCCATCTTCTGAACCACCTCTGGTGAAAACTGTAACGCCAAATGTTATAATTATAATTAGTGATAAACTGGACTTTGGTAATACAAACTAGGTTTATTCCAAAAATATATATATAAATTGTTACGTTGTAGTCACCTTATCTTTCCATAGTTTGAAGGTTCCCTCCCCAGAACATTTGTCCAGCAGAGAAATGAATTCCTGGTCAGCATCTCGATACTTTGCCACTTCCTCCCTGTTACCAATCTTCTTCAAGTATTCTACTCTCCTGGATTTTTTTTTTTACTTAAGGTTATATGTTTTGCAAAATAACAGAAGAGAAATGCATGTAATATGGATTAAAAATGGTGTTAAAGATGGAAACTAACCATTCCCTATCCTACTTGACCTCTAATGCCCCCATGGTTGTCATTTGTGATTTGTGAGAACGAGATAAATGTCTGAACAACTTTTTAATAACTAATGATATTCTCTGCACCTTAAACTGGCAAATAGATAGTTATTATTAACAATTTCTAATATGCTAGCACACTAGACTAAGATAGGTATAATAGTTTATACAATATCAGGAAAACGCCAGCCTCTCCGCTGCCTCCGCCCGAGCCGCCTCTCCTCTCCGTTTGGTTTGTTTATCCTGCAACGTCACATCTGTTTGTTCAAGTCGCAACAGACCAAGAGATGCGATTTCCGGTAGGGCCTACTTGAAGAAGAGTTATCCTTAAAGTAAGTTAGGTTTTGGTAATCCTATTAATTTGCTGTAAATATGAAACGATGTGAAAAAGATTCAGCCAAAATCTTCAGAAATAAAGTAGGCTACTAGAGCGTTCCTGAAGTGGAATGATCAATAACAAAACGGAAATTTAAAATGATTTCACACAAAATAAAAGCACACAACCTGTCACTGTAAAGATGTCAATTATATTTAGAGTGATAGGATCAACTGTGCTTTGTTGATGCTTTTTTTTAATCTATTTATTTAATGAGATGCAGGTCTTACAAATATAGCATTCTTAATACAGTGAGTATAGCCTAGTCGTGTGTTGGCTCATTAGGCCTACGAAGAACCTCATTATCATTATTACATACATTCAAGTGGCATTGATGGTCTGGTCTTAAAAGGTTAGCCTGTATAGGCCTAACAGCCAGTATAATGGCAAGGCTTCATGACAATCACATTTCTTGAGTGGCATTGCTATTGAGAAGTCCTCTATCATGCCTCCTTAGCCTAATACATTTTTGAGATAAAAATAAATCACGAATGCTAATCACTTTTATTTCATTTATATCTACCTCTTTAGCTCGATTTAAACTTACTATAAAAACAAACAAATCTATAAAAAAAAACAGATGTGATGTGAGTTTCACAAAACTGAATCAAGACTGGTTACGTACTTTTTTCTCACAAGCTGCAATATTTTTTTTTCATATACAGAAAACAAAGGAAACAAACATCTTTACTTCAATACATTTCAGACAAATTGAATTCATTTATTGTCCTTTGACTTTAGCTGTCACCCTCCAGACCCGTGGCAAGGTTCCACTATTGGATTTGACGAAGAACAAAATCAGCACTGGTAACTTTATCAGAAGGAGCTTTTTTTGTGATAGAACAAGGAGCCAGGCCTGCAATATCAAGGATTTCAGATGTGATTTGCTACAATGTTTCCTTTGTATCGCCAGATCAATGAATAATTATTCGTCCCGCAACGGGGAAATTTAAATAATTTACAAGATTAGAAATAAAATAAAACTGAATGGGTTTATTTTTAACATACTTCCATATTGTGTTGAATTGCAAGCTGCATCGATTATTACATTGTTCATAGAAAGTTCACACATATTTGTGACAAGAAAAGCCTTTTCTCTTAATGAGCTATTAAAGACGGTTATATATATACTTTCATATATATATATATATGAAAGTCACACGTGGAAATGTACATAAAAAATGGTTGCATCGAGATGCATCAATAATCGGTTTAGAAACTAAGCGTTGACCTTTGAATCGGAATCTAATCGTGAGGTGCCAAGAGATTTCAGCCCCTAGCAACTAGCCTTTTGTTTGATTGCAACTGGCGCAGGAAGAAGGGTTTCAGAATCTTGAACTGGGACTTTAAGTTGCTTTCCGGAAAACCTTGTTCCAAACATTTCCTTCAGGGGGGTCTCCCCATTCCACCCTTTGCTGTTGGCAAATGTATAAACACATTCGAAGAGATCAGGAAACATCTCCGTCAGACTCATTTTAGTCATCTCAATCATTTCAGCCAAGTCCTTAGCACTGTAAACAGATAAATAAAACTGTATTATTGAGTAAATCCATGAAAATCATCCACAAGGTTTATGGAATATGGCAATGCAAAAGTAAATGTGGTTGGGATTAAACTCATACCAAGAAACCAGTAAATGAGTGGGAAACACATTTAAATAAATGCAGTCATTAAAAAATAGATCCCTAATCATTAATATTCCAGAGACTAGGCATTGTGAAAATTATCAAAGTCTCAGTCTTCTGAGCATTTTCTCTCACTTTTGCCCTATCTGCCATCACCCCAATATGATTTTAAGAGAATTAATTATGTATTTGGAGTTCTGACGAATATAAAGTTACAATTGCAAAACTCTGCATGAACATCTCTTTTCAAAAAGAAATGTCTTAGTTTCTCTGGGAACACTTTTTCCTTTCTTTCAGCAAAAGCACAGTGAGAGAAATAAGTCAGAAATCATGAAGTTGAGTGTGAGTTGACAAATCAAGACCCTGGATTAGCTTGAACTTACTAGTGCTCATGAAGAATCCGTATAAAGCGCACAAGTCCCAGTGTGTTTTCAGGGTAGGCTTTCTTCTTGTCTTCTGCATTCTTGACCACCTCTGATGGAAACTATAACATAAAAAATTAGTTCTTATTTTATTAAAGGCATTTTAATCTAGAACACTTTTTGTAAAAATCAGAGCCAGAAGCCGCCAGAATTTAGTAGATTAATGTTTTTGTGGAATGGCCCGGCCGCTCGCTCTGATTATCAAACACGGTTATTATAAATTAAACAAACGTTCGCCTAAGAATACCTTTAAGTTATCAAATAGATTCTAGAAATAGAAACTAGTGGTGTTCTAAAATTGTTACATTGCAATCACCTTCTTTTTCCACTCTTTGAAGGATCCTTTGGCATCATATTTTTCCAGCGAATCAATTAATTGCTGGGTAGCATTTCGACAGTTTTTCACCTCCTCCCTGTTTCCAGTCCTTCTCAAGTATTCTACCCTCCTGAAAAATAAAATTGTACATTGAGGGTGCATGTTACACAGAAAATAATCAACTTAAATCGTCTTGCTATATATTGATAAATAAAAGAAAGTGGTGATCTACAGAAGAAATGGGGAAATGTTATAGGAAAAAGAACCCAACATGAGGCATGACTTTTGGTAAATACATTTTTAATGAATTCCTTATCATAATTAGATTTTTTCAGATTTCTGACCAGTCCTACACTTCAGTTCAGACTGGAATATCTCAATGTATGGATTGCCATTCATTTTGTACGGACAGACATTCGTGGTTCCCAAAGGATGAATCCCAATAAATTAATTTTCCTATAATGTCAAACCAAATGAAGTGAATTTCTTAATGATGTGTCCAATACTTTGGTTGATGTACGAACTCCTGAGCTAATGACATTCCTATCACTCAAGCTACACTATGCGTTTAGTACAAATTAAATATTTGCATAATAAACTAAGGCGGAATTTTATGTCAATTTATATCTTAACTCTAGTTAATGCAATGCTTGCTACAAAAGATAAATTATGGCAAATCAGTTAAGTTACTGAGACTTAATTGTCCATGATAACATTTAATCTACCTTTCAGTTTTCCAGAAAAGGGGGTGACTCAAGCATTGTTCCACTGTGGGTCTGTCCTTTGGTTCTTCCTTGATCATCCACTCGATGAGATCTTTTGCCACCAGATCTTGAACATGGTCCAGAGTGTAAATCCCTTCATGAATGTTGTTCTCACATTGATAGGATTTGTCGCCGAAAGGATGGAGTCCACCAGACAGGATATAGTAAATCAGCATCCCTGCCACCTTAACAATTAACAGAATATTTCAGCAATTAAGGAAGTAGTTTTCAGTGAGTCATATAAGTTTGTATAGCTGAAAAACTGACCTGAATATCAGTGCTTCTTTTGTATGGTATGACACCTCCTCCTGCTAAAGTCTCTTTTGCCCTCCAGCATGTTGTTCCTGCACTGCCTGTTTGATGAGTTGTTTGGCCTTCGATTAGCTGTCTGCTAATTCCAAAATCAGCTAATCTTGCTCTCCGAGTTACATCTGCAGGAGAAATGATGTAGACTAATTCAGCCATGTTTTAAACAAGATACAGTCTAATGTTCTCTGAATTCAGATAATGAGTTATGTATGAGTTTAAATGTTAACTTGTCTTACCGATCAAAACATTCTGTGGTTTGAGATCCCGGTGGAGAATGGGACGGTGGTGACAGTGAAGCGCCTTTAAACTTTTGAGAATCTGTTTGACATGTGTTTTTCTCAGGGCATCACCGTCATATTTTGTGAGGTATTCTTCCAAGTTGTATTCACAAAGTTGGAGAAAGAGATATCCAAAGTTCTTATCCTCGTCACTGTCAACATATCGTACAATAGATGCATGATCAAGCTCTGGGAGTCGTATGAAGAGCTCTTCATGCTTCAGCACTTCAAAGTTGGTTTTAGTCATTCTCTTCACAGCAACTTCAGTGCCATCGTCTCTCAGCCCCAAGAAGACTTCAGTTCCATCACTTCCCTTGCCTATGAGGAATTCAATATTTGTCACGAAATGTATGTTCTTCAAAACTATAGTTAGGTTAGAATCATGAAGCTTCTTCAATTGTTCTCTCCGACTCACACTGATCGGTTGCCATTTGGGTTTTCCATTTCCATCTTGACTTTGTTCCCTTGCATTTGTGTTTAGGTTTAGCTGGGCCATACTCTCATTGAGCTGGTTATCGGAGCTGTGAGGGGTTTGAGGGGCAGAGCTGGATGAGGTGGTGGTGACAGTGTTCCTCTTCTGGTCCACCGCAGCTTTGAACGAAGGGAAATCTTTTTCAAAAGTCTCCATGTTGACTTTGTTCCCTTGCACCAGGACCGTTCCCTTGGTGTACAAATGGATAATAAGCGGAGCCTTACCAGTTTTAGGGCGTCCATCTTCATAGATATCTAATCTGTGTCCCCCTTTGACGACCGTTTTTTCGTTGTTTGTATAATGGCTGCATACAGTTTCTACCCAGAAGTCGATGGAATTAGTGGAGAACATGTGGTTGTCCTCCTCGGTTGATCCTTCTTGAACATAGTTGGTGAAGAGTTCCTCTGGGTATTTACATACTTCCTCCTCCCTGAATTTTTTCTTTCCTTTATCTGTCTTAACTTTAGCAGGGTAGTCAAACTTCCTGCCCATGACAATTACGTGTTTAATCCAATGGGAGCTAGGCTAACTGTTTATTCTTTTTAGCTTATAAAATGTTTGCCAGTTTACCAGATATATAGTGTATTCAGATTGTGTGACCTGCTCAAGGGCTAATGTTACTAAAAGGGATTATTTAGTTTTTGTTAAATCTTCTGAGAATAACTCGTCTTTGTTTCTTTTGAGCGGTTTCCCCTTTAGGATGTTGGTAGCAGTTGGATTTTATTAGTTTTTAATTTAGGAAATATTTAAAGAAAGATTACATTTCCTCTTCTGTTCTTGGTTATTAATGTTGTTACCTTTTCTTTAGAGTCCTTTCTGAATAGAGGGTATCTGAGCATCTGGAGGTAATTCAGCAAAATCTCTCACTTTTAAGTCCCAAGTTTGAGATGCAGGAAGTCCTTTCTCATGCAGCTACTTCTTGGAATCTCTCTCTCTCTCTCTCTTACTTCTCATGAGCTCCAAAAACGTTGCTTCAGCTTGCCTCTCAGGCTGCTTACACAGTTGTTGAACGCAGCCACAGACAGTATCCAGGGCTGCAAAAAGATACCACCAGATTAGACGATACCAGCACAATGCTCTTTGAAGACAATTATTCAAAAGAATAAGGAAACAACATTTTAAGCAGGTTTTATGCATAATAAAAAGTTTTAAATAACATGTTTGTTTTTTATACTACAAATATTATGAAAAGCAGAATATAGTACGTTATCATAATCTGCTATTTTGCTAGATCGATTATTAGTAGATGTGCGTGTATGGCAGGAAGGGATGGGGGGAGAGTAGAATAGCTGGGCCGTTAAAGCGTGCCTTTAGTAGCCACGTTTCCATCTAAATTTGAAGGGAATCGTTTGAAAGTTCGCAAAAAAGAAAAGAAATGCGAAAAAGGGCATGTTTCCATCAACTTGGGCAGTGCTAGGAGGCGATAAGACATTAGCTCTGCGTCTCCATCCCCCTGCTTTAATGCGAATTTTGAAGTAGGCTATCGAATCAGTAAACGTTGATGAACGCCCAAACAAATGTTATGCCACACCTTGCCGTACATACTAACACACAACTATCAACAAACCATCTTCAATGACAAAGAAGGAAGTATTGTGAATGTATAGGCTTTATTTATGTAGGCTAGTCTACTTACGATCAAATCTCCTCCAAGGCTCCAATACTGGTGTGCGTGCCCTGTTCTGTGTTCAACTCAAACCCACACAGAGGATAAAGAGGAAGTTTCACAATTCCATCACGTATCATTCATGTAGGCTACGTACTTGATGAAATGTGAAACTCAAGGAAAAGGAAACTTAAGAAAACTCAAAACTACCATAAATGTCCACTGGATGGCAGCAACTGACGAGGGATCAGCACAATAGACATTTCTTTTAAGATAGACAAAATTAATGAGCTTTGGAAATGAAACTTATAGCATTGAAGTCAAAATTCAAACTGACACCATTTCTCAGAAGAAAAGACGTTTCAGTGCAGGCTTGAGTTGGACCAAATGCTGATGCAATTAAAGGGTGGGTCATCACTATCTCGAAAGACAGACTCAAGATTCCAAAGTCTTTAGTAAAAGTTAAAACGTTAATAAAGAATATGTAGAGGGGAGTCTTGATCTATGACGATGTTCACAAACATAATTTTTTACATTTATTTTGATTCTTCCACTTAGACAATTCCACAGTATAGTTGAACATTAAATATTCTTACAATACAAATAAAAATACATCAAAACAATCTGCATTTTGATAAGCTTACATATTCCATCTGCTTCCTGTTATAGAGAAAATACCATTTAACAAAAGTAATTTTAACAAAACAAGGCCTTTAACAAAAGTTGAGACTTTGACACTCCCTTTTTTTCTCTCGTGTATCTTGTATGTTATTTTGTATTGTATCTTGTACAGCACTTTGGTCAACTGATGTTGTTTTTAAATGTGCTATAGAAATCATTTTGACTTTGAGTCAGTGCATTGTGTCACATCTGAATATTTAGTGGCATCTCTTTTGGTGAAAGTACAATGCAACCATACCTAGGTAAGGTAACCCTATCCTTTCGAATAATAGCAGAAGCTGTGGCCTTCAAGGACAAGCAGCTAGTTACTAGGGATGGCATCATCCACCACTGCTTTGAGTCTTTCCACAAAATCAAGTGATGAGATGAAGATGTATTTAGTTATTTATAGTACTTCTTCTTGGTCTTCCAACAGGTGCATTTTCCCTGGGACACCCACTTTATGAAATGCATATGGCCATAACGTTTTTCTTTCTTTTATTTCCTTAAAATGAGCAATATATAAAAGTATTAGATCCAAAAAGTATTGGAACATTGAGGCCAATTCCTTTATTTTTGCTGTAGACTGGAAACATTTACACTTAGAATAAATTAAAGTAAATAAGACTTAATATTTTGTTGCAAATCCTTCCCTTGCAATAACTGCTTCTGTGACCCATTGACATCACAAAACTTTTGCATTCTTCTTTTGTGATGCTTTCCAGGCTTTCACTGCAGCCTCTTTCAGTTGTTGTTTGTTTACTCTCTTCAGTCTCCTCTTTAGCAGGTAAAATGCCTTCTCTACAGGGTTTAACTCTGGAGATAGACTTGGCCAGTCTGAAACCTTCCATTTCTTGCCCCTGATTAAGTCCTTTTTTTTTTTTTTTTCATTGTGTTTTGGGTCCTTATCTTGCTGCACGATGAAGGATCTTCCAATCAGTTTGGTTGCATCTTTCTTTAAATTCGCAGAGAAAATGTTTCTGTAAACTTCTGAGTTCATTTAACTGCCATCATGTGTTACATCATCAATGAAGATTAATGAGCCCATCCGAGAAGAAGCCATGTAAGCCCAAGCCATGACATTGCCTCCACCGTGTTTCACAGATGAGCCTGTATGTTTGGGATCATAAGCAGATCCTTTCTTTCGCCAAACTTTAGCCATTCCATCACTTTGGTAGAGGTTCATCTTGACAACAACACAGTCTACAGAAACATTCGGTCTGCCAATTTAAAGAAAGGTGCGACCAAACTGATTGGAAGATCTTTCATCATACAGCAAGATAATGATCCAAAAAAACTGCAAAAAGGTTTTAGACTGGGCAAGTCAATCTCCAGACATAAACGCTTTTTACCTGCTAAAGAGGAGAGTGAAGAGAGTAACCCCCCAAAAACAAACAGGTGAAGTAAGGCCCCCTGGACTTCATTTATGTGCAGTCCTTTTGCATAGTGATGCCTTGCTTTTGAAGTTCTAAATCCTTTTTGAATTCAACTTCACTTGAAGTCACTGGGTTGAGACTCTTGAACTGGGGCACCCAGGTCCTCCTTAAGGTTCATGGATAGCTTTGTAAAGCTGGTGGTGATGTCTTCTCTATGAAACATTTCCTTCAAAGGGGTTTCTGAATTCCACCCTTGAGTCTTGGCAAATTTGTAAACGCATCCAAAGAGTTCAGGAAACATCTCCATCAAATCAATGTTGGCTGCATCCTTGGCACTGCAAACACAATCATCATGCAAACAAAGAAACAAATGAACAGCCAGCTTAAAAACCTTCTAGTCATCTAGTTTGAAGATGACTGCCTTCACTTAACTGTAAAGAGAGAATAAAATCAAGAATTCTTGGTTATTTAAAAACAGTTTTGTGTGGATATATATTCACAGTATCAGTGATTAGTGGAATTTAATATTATTTGGAAAATTCCCATAATCTAAAAGTGTGTCGCAAAGATGTACTTTACTTTTCTTGTAAAAAGAATGAACCACACAACTTTCTGACTATACAAGAAAAATAAATAAATGTGTTTAATTACTGTTTCAGTGTTTGGAAGTTATGGAGAATCTTTATTTCACATTTTAAGTCCCTGAATCAATTTCAACTCAGTTTCACTTACTGGTGCTCATGGAGGTTTCGTATGAAGCGGAGTAAGGCCAGTGTGTTGTCAGGATAGGCTTTGTTCTTGGGATCCATCTTCTGGACAATCTCTGGTGAAAACTGTAACGGCAAACGTTATAGTTATACTAAGTAGTAAACTGGACTTCAGTAATACCAACTAGGTGTATTCCAAATAAAGAATACAATGTTACGTTGTAGTCACCTTATGTTTCCATAGTTTGAAGGTTCCCTCCCCAGCACATTTGTCCAGCAGAGAAATGAATTCCTGGTCAGCATCTCGATACTTTGCCACTTCCTCCTTGTTACCAATCTTCTTCAGGTATTCTACTCTCCTGGTGTAAAGGGAAAATGACTGTTAAGGCCTTCATGCAGAAATTCAGTAGGAACTTACTAGATGTGATAAGGGACACCTGTTTCCAACCTGTCTTCAACTCCCTAGTTTTGGTTTCCTCTAATCAAGAGCATCATGTTCCCTTTTACAGACCAAGTGTTTCTTTCAACTGTCCTCTATATGACCCAGTGAATTGACATAGTGATGAAGCGATGGACTACTGTGTAATAACTGATGCATTTGTCTAAACTGCAGAGATGCACTACCGTGGTTTGCAAGTAGAATGTTTGATCATTCTCTTGTTGCTTCTCTCCTTGCGTGAATAAATAGTTAATACATGTTTAGTGTTCTTCATGTTCTCTATTCTGAAATATATCTATGATGTTACATTTCCATAACACTGGGAAAATAAGTTTACGTGAGGATATTTTAAGTGCAAAATAAACAGAACAGAGTCTCATGAAAAATCAGCTGACAATTTTTATCCATAAACGTATAAATCAATCAGTGTTTCTTTCTTACCTTTCAGTGGTCCAGAAAAGGGGATGACTCAAGCATTCTTCCACTTTGGGTCTGTTCTTTGGTTCTTCATTGATCATCCACTCGATGAGATCCTGTGCCACTGCATCTTCAACATGGTCCAGAGTGTAAATCCCTTCGTAAATGTTGCTCTCAACTTTAAAGGGTAAGTCACTGAAAGGATGGTGTCCACCAGACAGGATATAATAAATCATCATCCCTGCCACCTTAAAATTGACAGAACAATTCAGTAAGTATTTTTCAACAAGTCATAAAAGAAGTTTCTATAATAGAAAAATTTACCTGTATATCAGTGCTTCTCTTGTACGGTGTGTCAGCTCCTCCTGCTAAAGTCTCTTTGGCCATCCAGCATTTTGTTCCTGCACTGCCTGTTCGACAGGTTGTTTGGCCTTTGAGTAACCGTCTACTTATACCAAAATCAGCTAATCTTGCCCTGCCGTTAACATCTGCAAGACAAAGTAAATAGACAATCTCAGGAAACAAGATTATGTATTATAATTATGACTTCAAATATTGCTGTACTTTATTTGATTTTCAGAAGGTGAATTCTATAATTTCAGGATATTTTAACTTGTCATACCAATCAAAACATTCTGTGGTTTGAGATCCCGGTGGAGAATTGGAGGGTTGTGACAGTGAAGAACCCTTAAACTGTCCAGAAGCTGATGGACAAAATTCTTTCTCATGGAACCACCATCATTGATTTTGAGATCAATGTATTCTTCCAATGTGTATTCACAAAGTTGAAGACCAAGATATCCAAAGTTCTCATCCTCCGCATTATCAACATATCGTACAATAGATGGATGATCAAGCTCTGGGAGTCGTAGAATTCCTTCCTCATTCTTCAGCTCCTGATAGTTGCATTTAGACATTTTCTTTATAGCAACTTCAGTGCCATCGTCTCTCAGCCCCAAGAAGACTTCAGTACCATCACTTCCCCTCGCTATGCGGAATTCTGCATCATTCACATAAATCATGCTCTTAATTCTGGTTACTTTACGTTCATCAGTGTGCAGAAGGTTCTCTAATTTTTCTCTCCACTTCTTGCTGACTTTCAGCCATTCATGTGTTATTGATGACGTAGTGGTGTTGACAGGTGGTAATGGCTCAACATTTGAAGTCGACTCCATAATGGGAACTGCTTTTGCATCAGTTTCAGCAGTACAAACTTCGTCTCTTTGCTCTTCTTGCGTTTCCTTATTTTTCTTCTTCTTTTTCTTCTTCTTTTTCTTGGATCCAGGTCCGGCTGCAACGTCCTCATGTTCCAATGTTGGTTTGCTGAAATGATTATCCAGTCGTCTGATCAATTCTTTCAGATCTTTTAGCATTTGCATATCTGCATATGTCAGTACGTCCTCAGGTACTGAAGTGATCCCCACTGATGTAAAGATTTCAGATGCATGTGCAAATGAAAGCATGTTTCCAAATATACCGTAAGTGATGATTCTAATGTTAATCTCGTGTTTTTCTTGCACAAAAGGAGCAATTGTTTTGCATAACTTCTCAGTAAAGTTGCGGTCCCAGCCATCTGTGCCTTTCGTTTTCTGTGTTATCACATAAAGTGTTTGCAGAACAACTTGCCATATAAGAGAGCTCCCTTCTGAGCAAAGCTGTTCCAGTTGACAGGGGATTATAGCTAGTGCTTGATCATTTGTTATCTCTTCCACAGTGCACAGAACTGCATTCAAACTTAGAATTGCAGGGTTGACATATATCTTAGGGATGTTTGGAAAGCGACAGACTGCACCTGCAATGTAGGAGTTCAGATTTCCAGTGTCCTTTAGCCATTTGATACATCTCCGGCGGTATTCTTCTACACCTTTCCCAGTCACATTAAAAAGTGTTTCAATCATGGTCAGGTGAGTCTCAGGATGCTCCAACAGCATGTGACTGTCAAATGTTTGGAACACTTGTTCAAGTGGGTCCCTTGACACAGCAATTTCCATATCAAGGAAATATCTGATTTTGGAGCATGATTTATGTCCTTTCGAAGCAAAGTGATGAACCATTTTGGATATTTTGTCATTCTGAGTTCTATATTCCAGACTAATGACAGGTAACACTGAGATTGTTGCACCAGCATAAATGAGCACTTTAAAGACAGAATCCCTGTCATTCAGGGCAGCAGCTTGCAGCGGTGTGAAAGGCTGTGAATCACATCCATCTGGATTAGCTTTTGCTTCAAGCAGTTTCTCCACAAAAAAAACTGGTCTTTTGTAAATTGACACATAATGCAAAGGTGTCAAGCATGTTGTGTTGGAGTTTGGGTTTGCACCCTGCTGCAAAAGGAAAGTGAATATTTCTCTTCTATTATATACAACAGCAGCAATCAGTGGTGTTATGGAGTCATTCAACTCAATGCACGAGTGACCTTGATTAATGTTGTCGTTGTTTAATAGTTTTTTCAGCTCCTTGAGCTTGTCGTCAATTATACACTGTATTATAGGGTGTGTTTCTCTTGGGGTGACTGTCACTTGTAGCTGTTGAAGGAAATCCATTTATTTGCTTCAGAGTACCTGAGAAAAAGAGAAATTTAGGTTATTGAAGTGGAATCAGGTAGTGGCCGAGAGGGCCTTTGATTCCATCAATCATCTTAAAACTAGAAGGAGACCTGCACTGAGACTCGGGAAGATAGTTCTGGTCTCATCAGGTTTCTTTATTGAAGGTTGCCATCAGTCACAAGTTACAAGTGAGGAGACACAGCTCCCAATATAATCAATACAGATGTTAACCTATACACAGCTCTCGTTCAGATCTTAACTATCCCTAGCCTAACCTCAACCGAACTTGGAAAAGGGAAACCGAACCCAAAGAGCCGTACCTCGGGCCTCTGGAACAGAGAGCAGCCAAGCTGCAGTGCCTAGTGAGCACCCTTTAATTCCACAACATGAATGGTGTTGTCGAAACGGAAGATTCAACCTTGCGTGCCTTGAACTAAGTTAATCATAATGCCGTCACTACACGGGCAGTTCACGGATGAGCAGAAACAGCAGACTGGTATGTATATACCCTGCCAGTCATTATAAACTGTACTTGTCCTTTTCCATTGAATTGTTAAAGAACTTGTGACCTAACAATAAAGTAACACCTGTTAAGACCTACTCCACTCCTCCTCATCGTCTCCTTTCACATCTTCTGAAGTATCGAACGGGCTGAGTAGTGAGCCCCCTTTAATTCCACAACATTATTAACATTCCAAATTGTTATATCCATTTAAAACGTTTGGCAAACAGGAAAGGATCATTTAGGCATTATGTGTTACATTGTTTTTTAAAGCATTTTTTTAATGTTTCAAGAAGCTCAGACCAAACACCTTTTACCAACAGTAACACCAAAGTGAAACACAGTGGATGTGTAAATCAACACATTTTTATTATCTAAAATATCATAAAATAGCATTGTTCTACTCTTAAAATACAGTATAATCCAAAAGCAATCAAAGCAGCCAAGCCCGAGTAGGGCCTGGGACCGCGTTTTGCAGAGCAACGCGGTTCCATAGCCCTGCTGGGCAGGGAACCCTATTGTTTTTGTAGGGATTATTCTTCCTATTATTTGGCGTCGCGTAGAACTGGTGCTGCAGCCCAAACCGTAAAGGGTTGGGACATGCCACTTGCATGGCTTATCCAGGTCCGTGCCTGGTACGCAGACAAAAAAATTCAGACATCCCGGCCACTAAATGGCGCTACAACAAAGGAAAACGCGTTTTGGTCTATAACTTCCACACCGAAAGTCCGACAGTCAAAAACTTCACATCCACAGATGCCCACAAATCAGATGCATCTTTTGAGATAGGCCACGCCCATTTGCATTTATATACATTTTTCGCTATATCGCAAAAACTGTGTCAGTCACCAAAACATACTCCTCCTACAGTTTTTGCCCGATTTGGACGAAACCAAAAGCATTGTGCTCTACCGACTCCCACGAGCAAAAGCTGGATAAAGAATTTTTCTACGACCATCGGAAGACCAAACGGTAGCATTTTAAAGATTTGCGAAAATTCCTTAAAAAAAAAAAAAAGGGATTTTCTTGAAACTGAAGGGAGACTATCATGGGGCATACCTGAGCCTATGGCAAAAATATGGGCAAGAAATTCCTATGTGGGCCGGACTTATTAAAAAAAATTGTTTTTAAATTTTTTTGTCTTTAGGCGGGAAAATTCAAAAAAGTGGCTTTACAATGGAGAGGTTGACAATTTCATTTTGCTATAACTCCCCAACCGAACATCGCACATTCAAAAACTTGACATCCACTTGTTTGGTACATTGAGCTGCATCTTTCTATCTAACGTAGTTTTAAATGTCATCCATAGGGGGCGCCAAAACCACAAAAAGCTAAGAAAACGCATTTGGGGCTATAACTTCCACACCGAACATCCCACAGTCAAACACTTTATATCCACAGATGCCCGCAAGTCAGCTGCATCTTTTCAGATAGGCCACGCCCATTTGCGTATGGGATTTTTTTTCGCTACATCGCAAAAACTGTGTCAGTCACCAAAACACACTCCTCCTACAGTTTTTGCCCGATTTGGACGAAACCAAAAGCATTATGCTCTACCGACTCCCACGAGCAAAATTTGTATAAATAATTTTTCTACGACCATCGGAAGACAAAACGGTAGCGCTTTAATGATTTGCACATTAGCTACCTTGTACCAAACTGCTCCTAAATCCAAAACGATTCATCCTATTAACACCAAACTTCACACATGTGTTTGTCCTGTGGTTCTCAGGTTGGTTCTACTTTTTCCTTAAATTTCCTTAAACAAAAGGGGGCGCCAAAAACACACTTGAGCATCTTTCTCTGCAATTTTTTTGCCTTTTGGTCTATAACTCCCAAACCGAACATCCCACATTCAAAAACGTTACATGCCCGGATTCCGTGAAGAAAGGGGCCGGCGCCGCGGACGACGACGCCCGATCCCGAGTCGCGTGGGAGGCTTGGCCCCCGTTCACACCTGCTTGCAGTTCTAGTTCTATTTGGAACTCTGCACATAACAGACACAATATGTTTTATCTGAGAAAAACTCTTCACAGGACTCTCAAACTGTCAGACAGTGTACCATCTTTACACACAATGAAAGTTGTGAATGTGATATCTGAGCATGTATTCTGTCTTGCCCCACCCTGTGCCCAAGTTATCTGGCTTTCCGTAAATACAACCCTCTGAATTGATTTGTTCCAACAGAGCAGCAACTAGCCCACTATGGACTGACAAATGACTGTTACAACTTGTGGAGGAAAAGGGATAACACCAAAAGGTCTGTGCACGTCGGACATGGACGTATCCAGGACATCCTCTTTCGCTCAATACATAAAGTAATGTACAACTAGAGTGTATCACCAGGGCTATGAAAAAAACACACTGCCAAATGGGCTACAGGCACTTAAACATTTCATCGAACAACTTGAAATATTTCCTATATTTATTATGTTTGCTGACAAAAGCAGCTTTGAATTTGTTATGCACAAAGAGTGCCACACTTCGAGTTCACCGACTGAAAACATTGTACTTCCTCATTTAGGTCTGAGGTCATTATAAGATAATACATAGAGTATTGATATTTTTTTCATTAAGTAGACATTCATTACATAACATTGTAAGGTAATTGTTGGATTGTAAGAAATGTACTTACGGTGTCCTCTGTAGTGGCCTATGAATGATATCTAACTCAACATGGTGTTCTTCTTTTGTACATCTATCCGCTCCTCCCTTTTACAGTTAGTAAGAACAGGTTGGACCAGTCAGGAATATACTTGTTGGCAGGGATGGGTTGAGCTTTCAAAGGGGACAACCCCCCTCACTCAAATGGTTACAGGCTGATTTTGGAAAGTTATTTTCTTACCGTCCAGTCGCCATTGTCCAAATTCGAAAAGATCTGAGTTGATAAAAATGTTGATATTCTCAGTTAAGTGATACTTATTACCTTGAGCTATAGGGATATGCTTCATGAGCAGCACTGAACTTTTGCTTCAGTTAAACATTTCTACATACAGACATACATGTATGTACAAATTGGTGGCTATACCGATCAGGACTGAAAAGGTTAACTACTATCTTAAAAGACACACAGGCGAAAATCTATTAAAAATTTAATTAAATGGAAGATAATACGAGACATAAATACAGAAAAGGATATGCCTTTCTCTCAATAACACCAATGTGATTTAAGTATGTGTCTGCTCAGTCTGGTGAGACAGAATCAAAACAGTGAAGTTGTGGCCTATTAAACCAAAGGCAGAAGCTCAAAGTGCTGAAACCACCTAACTAGAACTGAGAATTGTTTGGTCACTTAGGTTCGTCATAATGGGTGACCTCTTTCACATTAAGTCTTTAAATATGTCAATATAGAAAAATAGTGCTTGTTACGGATCAAAATGTCCAAAGGCAGTAAAATAAATACATTTCACTTTAAATTGTTTTGACCCCAACAAAGTAATTATTATTCTCAGAGGGGAGAAAAACTAATATTGTCAATGCTATTACCCTAACGACTAATGAATGATAAAACACATCTTACAATCATACTTTTACATGTTTATTTTGATACTCAACTGATTATTTACAGTATATTTCAAGAGTAACATTCAATATGCTTAAAACAAAATCATACAAAAGAATTTCATAAAGCTTGCATATTCCATCATGTTTTTTTAAAAGTTGCAATACCATTCACTTAATGAGTAGAAGCACTTGTAGTCTTCTCTCCAGTTTTTGAGTTAATATAAAAAGAATTTGGCAAACATCCTTTTTTTAAAAGTCATGCTCTTGCAAGCTGCAGTAACATTTTATTTGCAAAGATCAGTTGGGACTTTAGTGAGACAAACAGGTAGTGGCAATGCAGCCTTTGTTCTATGTACATTTTGAAGCTTGTTAGTCAACTTTCAGTATTTTTAAAGATCAGAATGACAGACTGAAAAAGCCTCTCAACTTGAGTGGAAATATTTACACAAACATTTTGTTTCCTTCGTTTTTGGGCAAATAAATGACTGATTCTAATCAGATTTATTTCTTAGATTCCACTGACTCCTGCTGTGGGACCTTTTTATACAGTAGTTATAACCTAAAAATAAAAGTTAAATCATGTCAGTAGTCTTTTCTTCAAACTTGTAAGTAGGTTTCATTTCCCTGACATCACCTAAACACTGAATGGATAAAAAGAGCTTCTATCTGCTTTGCCACTCATAGTTTGTCTTAGATAAAAAGTTATCTACCGGTAAGTAGGGATTTTCCATTCATATCTATTTCTAAAAAGGCATTAGCTATATCCAGTCCTGAAAACATCTCTTCCTTTTTTACTTTACGCAATATATAATCTAAAGCACCTACAGCAGGGGTGGCCAACCCGCGGCTCTTTGCCCAGCTTCGTGCGGCTCTTCAGTTCATATCAAATTATGTGATTATAATTTTTTTTTTTTTATATATACTTTTTTTTTGTGTGGGCCTATGTGTGTGCATGTTCGCAAACGTTTCATGCGGCTCTTACGTTCGTTTTACATGTTGTCTATTATTTAATTTTTAATTTTATTAATGTGTAGGCCCTATGTGTATGCCTGTTCGCAAATGTTTAATTGAGGACGCAACATAACGTTCGCAAACGTTTGGTGCGGACGCAACATAAAACTGCCCGCTCAGCTTGGAGGGAGGTTTTCCGTGAGTAAACTATTTGTGTCAAGTTCGCTCCGAAACAGAGTGGGAGAGTCAAGGGCGTAGGATTATATAGGGACGGTAGGGTCCCGACCCTACCAAAATCCAGCCTCTACTGTGTAGTCCCTACCAATAATACACCCGCTGTCCGTATTGTTTAGGCAATAATTATAGTACACAAAGGGTTAAAAATCAGTCTCTGCTAGAAGTCCCGCCTCTAAACAACTATCGCGCTTTGATTGGCTGTAGCGGTTTCCCGCAAACCTATATTCAACCTGATTGGCCGTCCCCGCTGTCACTCCATCTACTTGTTAAAAAAAAAAAAAAGCTACCGGCAACTTGCTAGTCCCAGACAGGAGGAGCAACAGGACGCCTCAGTGCATAGCTAATATCTGCATCTGCGAGTGTAAGTTCTGCCTTCGGTCACGTCAGCGAGACGGATTTTAATATCAGTGATGTCATTTGCAGTAACACTTATAATTGTGTGTGTTTTATGCTTGTGCGTGTGCGCGCGTGCGTGCGTGTGTGTGTTTGTGTGTGTGTAGGATGTCGAAGAAACGAAAACTGGACATAATAGACTTCTTTGGAAGTGAACGTGCAAGTTAATTAAAATGTTATATATTTTAGAGCCATAACAATACTGATATTGATTATTAGTCAGCATAGGCTATAATGCCAAAGAGATCCGCATTTTAAGGTATAGGCCTACCATTATTTTCATGTTTTATTTGTGTGGAAAGGGAGCAATGGTTTAAAAAAAAATTGGGATAAATAAACATTAATTAAATTTAATAACCTTTATTTTCCTTCAAGGTTTCCCTCTCATGTACAGTAACAACAAGCACATTGCAGATGCTCATGTGATTTTATACATATATATTTTGGGGGAATAAAACATAATAATTGTGTGAACATTTTGTCTACCCATGTATGTACCCTAATATATCTGTTCATATGTCATGCATCAACATACTTCTGTCAGGTGACAGACAGTGGAGAGACTGGAGGAGAGACTAGAGGAGGAGAGACTGGAGGAGATAGAGGAGGAGAGACTAGAGGAGGAGAGACTGGAGAGGATAGAGAAGGAGAGACTGGAGGAGATAGAGGAGGAGAGGATAGAGAAGGAGACAGAGGAGGAGATGCTGTAGAAGATGAAGGAGAGGCTAGAGAAGGAGAGGCTGGAGGAGATGGAAGAGAGGCTGGAAATTCACAGGTGAGGTTCAATAATGATTAATATGTTAGTCATGAGATTCAGTTGCACCAGAGTAAAGTTGAAAACTCTTCTAAGTTGACTCATTTTCTTTCATTAGTTGCTTTAACCTATAACATTACAGAATGCATATTCTCTTTTGATATTCAGATATGCATTATAAACATGTTAATTAAGCCGATTTATTGATTTTTTTTTCAATTATCATTGCGAATACAAAAAAAACCTATCAACTTTAGGAAGCACTTTCATATCCCACGGACCCCACCAATGTCCAAATCAAACCTACTCCCTTGGGGAGAGTTCATATTTTTTGTTGAACGTTATGGCAGGCCATTCTGCCTTATATGCCAGGTGTCATTTGCGCATTTCAAGGCTTCAAATCTTCGGCGCCACTTCAGCTCTCTCCATGCTAAAAGTAAGTCCCACAAAGCAACATGCATAGTAAGAGAAAAACGCTATTTTAAATTGTTATATTTTTGTTTGTGGACTTGGTTGAACTGAGAGTTTGTGTGTGAGGCAGTGCACACAATGTTCATTGTTGAAAATGACTGCCCTGTCGTCTTTAGTACTGTAGGAGTCCAGTCCTGTCATTATCACAGGGGCGGCCTTAACGATCTGGGGGCCCGTTTCAAGTCCTAGTGTGGGGCCCCCTGTTTTTTTTGTTTTTTTTGTTTAATAAATAATGCTTGTGCATGCATGTGCAAGCTCCCTGCGAAAATAAAAACGCCCCCCCCCCCTGAAATCTTACTGGCCACCCCAGTGCCCCCCCCCCCCAGTTCAAATGTTATTTTTTATTTTAATTTAATTTTTTTAATTACATTTTTTTCCTGATATGTATCCTAGTTCAGAGATGATATGTATTTTTTTTTCTTTCTTAACTTTTTTTGATAGGTAGTTGCCAAGTTCATCACACAAACACTCCAATCCACTGATATGAGATCAGTTTTCAATTTTCAAGTACTGAATTAATGGTAGGACTGTGGCCACTAGAAGTGGTCTCTGGTCAGCAAAGGTCTTGAAAACAGCATAAGTGTGCTTGTGACATGCGTGCCACCCATGCATGTGTATAGGCACGTGTCCCAGCAGATTTCTGAAATCTGAATAAAAAAATTAAAGTTTGTAGTTAGCGAGTGTAACATGTTCTTAGCAAGGGCAGACTTTCATAAATAAAGGTTTATTTTTTTAGCAAGATATTTGGTCAAAAGCTAGTGGTCATCCGTCCCTTTGTGCAGTTGTTAGGCATCTGGCTGCTAGCAAGTTATGTTGTCTTGCTAATTTTACTATTCATCTGAGCTGAAATAAATATTGACTTTTTCCTTTATTATCTTCGCCAGAATGCACCAGAATGCTTAGATTACATGTTAAAAACACAAAAAAATCTTCTGGGGGGGGGGGGGGATGCCCCCAGACCCCCCTTCAGGGGTTTAGTTTTCTGACAAACATTACAATGGATACTAACATGATTTGGGCATTTGGGATTATAAATCATCTTTGAATTGGTTGTACAGCATATCACATGCTATTCATTCAGGGGTGCGATGGCCACCCCACTCTAACTCTGTGGCCCACCTTGGCCACCCCCAGTCAAAATGTCCTGGAATCGCCACTGTGTGTACCCGTGTGTACGATGTGGCTCTTTGCAGTAACACAGTAAAAAATGTGGCTCTTTGTCTCTGACTGGTTGGCCACCCCTGACCTACAGTATCAACTACACTCTAAGTGCTGGGGTCCCAGCTATGATAATTAAAGGCTTGTGCTTTCAAGACATTCCCTGTATGAAAAAAAGGGTGTGATATTTTATCACGGCCAGACAGGGGCGCTGTGGGTCCATCAGAACACAGAACCTCAGTGCTGATAAGGCAACATACTGTACATTACCACAGGGTATGAAGTAAATGACAACCAAATCTCGTAGACCCTTAGCAGGAAAATTATCTTTCACTCTGGTCCTGGTATAAATGGTTGGGGTTATACCACCATTATCACAGGGAATATTAGACCTAAACTGTATACATCCAAGTATATCAAATTATAGTTGAACCCTTAAGGAATGTCAACAGGATTTTTAAAATGTGTTGAATTGTTTGATCACTTAGTGGGTAGTCTTTGTTGAATGGTAGTATATCTGAAAGTCTGAGAGGCCATGAACACTGATAATAGGACAAGGCCATTAGGAAAAAGTTAAAACCTTGAGAAACAAAAATCATTCCAAACGCTAATCGGCCCAGCTCTGATTTGTGACAGAAGACTATAGGAATAAATATTTAAGTCTATCAAGTAGTTCAGTTCCATTCTTTAATGAAGAAAGACATCAGCAGTGGCACTGGATACTTTACCAGAAGGAGCTTTTTTTTAGTGATAGCCTTAAAAAAAAATAAAGTTAGATTTAGCCTACGCATATACATTTGGATGAGTCAGACCTGCAACATGCAGGGGATTGCAGATGTGTCTTTTTGCTACACAGTGTCCTTTGTCACATCCCCTTTTAAGGTCAGAGAGTTAAGGGCAGTATATGAGTACATATAAAATATTACAATTAAATACAATCAATTAATTGGCATCATACATCACACATTAATTTCTTCTTTACATCTCTCGCTCTCCCCCGTCCTGTATAGCTACAGTTCATTCACTTCCTGTCTACACAGACACAGGCCTCGTTTATTTTTAGCTATGAGCTGCAACCTGCACCATAGAACACAGAGTGAACTCAAGTCAAACTCCATTCTTTCAACAGCATATACAAAATACATAATGCATGTATCAATAAATGTTAAATGAATAAACATTAAAAATGTGAAAGAAAAAGATACCCAACTAAATAAACCACACGCTAGTTAAAAACAGCAGACAAAAATGAAAAACCATCACAAGCATTGAAAATGTTAAGACCTATGTCAAACCTCTATCTCTTTCTTTGTGGCTGTCTTCCAGGGCAGGACACACCATTAACCAGTGCCCACAGTTAACAGTCTAACCACCAAGCAGCATGCAGCTGCAGTTCATTCAAACTCAGTTGTGGCAGGACTCCTTTAAGTCAAAGTAAATACCCCCCTATATTCATTAACGTCGACCAGCCTGGTGGACAATTGCTGTTGGCTCAGTACAAGTGGGTTGGGATTCTTGAACAGGGCTTTGGATTTGCCCCTCCATTGTGAATGGCTTTTTCCCCACTCTGGAAAACATTGTTCCAAACATTTCCTTCAGGGGGATCTCCTCATTCCACCCTTTGCTCTCGGCAAATGTATAAACACATCCAAAGAGATCAGGAAACATCTCCGTCAGATTGATTTTGGCCAAGTCCTCAGCACTGCAAACAGATAAATAAAACTGTATTACAAGATAATTCTTAACAATCATCGATAGAATTCGACAATTTTGATGAGTTCAGTAGAAGAGGAAAAGACAAGAAGAAAGTGTTTCTTGTGAAGTAATATATATATTTTTTTGTAGTAGCCTAAGTGGCAAAAGCATAACCAAAATAATGTTAAAAAAGTAAAGGATCAGAACCTAGCAAAAGCTGATAGGTAGGATATGTCAATGTGTATGTAAAGGTGGAGGGGATTAAACACATACACAGGAACCAATAAATCAGTAAATGAGTGGGGAAAAAATCAATAAATACTGTCATTAAAATAGTTTCGTTAATCATCAGTAATCCACAGACTAGGGATTGTGAAAATGTTAAAAAAAAACTCAGTCTTCTAAGCATCTTGTCCCACTTCTGACATATCCCCCATCACCCCAATACAATGAATGGGAAACAAATTATGTTTGTAGAGTTCTGGGGAATGAAAAAAAAATAAAATCAGAAATACATGTTTAAATTTCCCTGTGATCACCTTTTCATTGCTTCCAGCAAAAGAACAGTGAGAGAAATAAGACGGAAAACATGAAGTTGAGTGTGTGTATATTCTTGAAAATGTAAGACCCTTGATTAGCTTGAACTTACTAGTGCTCATGAAGAATCCGTATAAAGCGCAGAAGTCCCAGTGTGTTTTCAGGGTAGGGTTTCTTCTTGTCTTCTACCTTATTGACCACTTCTGATGGAAACTATAACATACAAAATGTGTTCTTATTATAATAAAGGCATACTAAGCTATTTTAATCTATAAAGCTATAAAAAGGACACTTTTTGTAAAAACCAGAGCCAGAAGCCGCCAGAACGTCACAGATCTACATTCCATGGAACGGCCTGGCCTGGCCACTCGCTCTGAGCATCAACTATTGTGGCGGTTAGTATAACCATAAACAAACGTTTGCCTAAGTATGCTTTAAATTATTAAATATACTACAGAAATAGAAAATAGTGGTGTTCAAAAATTGTTCCATTGCAATCACCTTCTTTTTCCACTCTTTGAAGGATCCTTTGGCATAATATTTTTCCAGCGATTCAATTAATTGCTGGTCAGCATTTCGACAGTTTTTCACCTCCTCCCTGTTTCCAGTCCTTCTCAAGTATTCTACCCTCCTGGAAAATAAATTGTACGTTTAGGGTGCATGTTTGACAACAAAATAAACAACTTAAACCTTTTTATTATATAGTGATTAAAAAATGTGGTGATATAAAGATGCTAGGTGGAATTGTTGTAGGAAAAAGAACGCAAAGTTAGGTGAATAATTTTTTAATTAACTCCTTTTCGTTACTTTTAATAATTATAGCAAATTATTTAAATCACTGAGACTTAATTGGCCATGATTAAAGTGATTCTACCTTTCACTTTTCCAGAAAAAGGGATGACTCAAGCATTCTTCCACTGTAGGTCTGTTCTTTGGTTCTCCATCGATCATCCACTCGATGAGATCTTTTGCCACCACATCTTCAACATGGTCCAGAGTGTAAATCCCTTTATGAATGTTGGGCAAACAGTCATAGGATTCGTCGCCGAAAGGATGGTGTCCACCTGACAGGATATAATAGATCAGCATCCCTGCCACCTTAAAAATGAATAGAACATTTATAAGGAAGTATTTTTTTACCAATTCATAAATGAAGTTTGTATAGCTTTATGACTGACCTGAATATCAGTGCTTCTCTTGTACCGTGTTTCAGCTTTTCTCCCCAAAGTCTCTTTGGCCATCCAGCACTGTGTTCCTGCACTGCCTGTTCGACAGGTCGTTTGGTCTTTGGGTAACAGTCTACTTATACCAAAATCAGCTAATCTTGCTCTGCCGTTAACATCTGCAGGACAAAGTAAATACAGACTCAGGAAACAAGATTATGTATTATAATTATGATTTCAAATATTTCTGTAATTTATTTGATTCATTTCAGAAGGTGAATTTCATTATTTCAGGATATTTTAACGTGTCTTACCGATCAAAACATTCTGTGGTTTGAGATCCCGGTGGAGAATTGCAGGGTCGTGACAGTGAAGAACCCTTAAACTGTCCAGAAGCTGATGGACAAAATTCTCAATCTCAATTCTCGTCAGACCACCATCATTGATTTTGAGATCAATGTATTCTTCCAATGTGTATTCACAAAGTTGAAGACCAAGATATCCAAAGTTCTCATCCTCCGCATTATCAACATATCTTACAATAGATGGATGATCAAGCTCTGGGAGTCGTAGGATTCCTTCCTCATTCTTCAGCTCCTGATAGTTGCATTTAGACATTTTCTTTATAGCAACTTCAGTGCCATCGTCTCTCAGTCCCAAGAAGACTTCAGTACCATCACTTCCCCTCGCTATGAGGAATTCTGCATCATTCACATAAATCATGCTCTTAATTCTGGTTACTTTACTTTCATCAGTGCGCAGAAGGTTCTCTAATTTTTCTCTCCACTTCTTGCTGACTTTCAGCCATTCATGTGTTATTGATGACGTAGTGGTGTTGACAGGTGGTAATGGCTTAACATTTGAAGTCGACTCCATAATGGGAACTGCTATTGGATCAGTTTCAGCGGTGCAAACTGTGTCTCTTTGCTCTTCTTGCATTTCCTTATTTTTCTTCTTCTTCTTCTTTTTCTTCTTCTTTTTCTTGGATCCAGGTCCGGCTGCACCGTCCTCATGTTCCAATGTTGGTTTGCTGAAATGATTATCCAGTCGTCTGATCACTTCTTTCATATCTTTTACCATTTGCATATCTGCAGATGTCAGTACGTCCTCGGGCACTGAAGTCATCCCAACTGATGTAAAGATTTCAGATGCATGTTCAAATGAAAGCATGTTTCCAAATATACCGTAAGTGATGATTCTAATGCTAATCTCGTGTTTTTCTTGCACAAAAGGAGCAATTGTTTTGCCTAACTTCTCAGTAAAGTTGCGGTCCCAGCCATCTGTGCCTTTTGTTTTCTGTGTTATCACATATAGTGTTTTCAGAACATCTTCACATCCAACAAGGCTCCCTTCTGAGCTAAGATGTTCCAGTAGACAGGGGATTATAGCTAGTGCTTGTTCATTTGGTATCTCTTCCACAGTGCACATAACTGCATTCAAACTTACAATTGTAAGATTGACACAATTCTTTGGGATGTTTGGAAAGCGACTGACTGCACCTGCAATGTAGGAGGTCAGATTTTCAGTGTCCTTTAGCCATTTAATACATCTGGGGCGGTATTTTTCTTCATCTTGCCCAGTCACATTAAAAAGTGTTTCAATCATGGTCAGGTGAGTCTGAGGATGCTCCAACAGCATGTGACTGTCAAATGTTTGGAACACTTTTTCAGGTGGCCCCCTTGGCACAGCAATTTCCATATCAAGGAAATATTTGATTTTGGAGCATAATTCATGTCTTTTCGAAGCTAAGTGATTAATCATCTTGGATATTTTGTCATTGTGAGTTCTATGTTCCAGACTAGTGACAGGTAACAATGTGATCTGTGCACCAGCAGAAATGAGCACTTTAAAGACAGACTCCCTGTCATAGATGGCAGCAGTTTGCAGCGGTGTGAATGGCTGTAAATTACATCCATCTGGATCAGCTTTCGCTTCAAGCAGTTTCTCCACAAAATCTGGTTCTTTGTTAAATGACACATAATGCAAAGGTGTCAAGAATGCCTCGGAGGGACAGTTTGGGTTTGCACCCTGCTGCAGAAGGAAAGCAAAAATATCTCTTCTATTATATACAATAGCAGCAATCAGTGGTGTTATGAAGTCCTTCAACTCAATGCATGGGTGAGCTTGATTAGTGTTGTCGTTGTTTAATAGTTCTTGTAGCTCCTTGAGCTTGTCGTCAATTATACACTGTATTATCGGGTGTGTTTCTCTTGGGGTGACTGCCTCTTGTAGCTGTTGAAGGAAATCCATTTATTTGCTTCAAAGTACCTGAGAAAAAGAGAAATTTAGGTTATTGAAGTGGAATCAGGTAGTGGCCGAGAGGGCCTTTGATTCCATCAATCATCTTAAAACTAGAAGGAGACCTGCACTGAGACTCGGGAAGATAGTTCTGGTCTCATCAGGTTTCTTTATTGAAGGTTGCCATCAGTCACAAGTTACAAGTGAGGAGACACAGCTCCCAATATAATCAATACAGATGTTAACCTATACACAAGCATAAGCTCTCGTTCAGATCTTAACTATCCCTAGCCTAACCTCAACCGCACTTGGAAAAGGGAAACCGAACCCAAAGAGCCATACCTCGGGCCTCTGGAACAGAGAGCAGCCAAGCTGCAGTGCCTAGTGAGCACCCTTTAATTCCACAACATGAATGGTGTTGTCGAAACGGAAGATTCAACCTTGCGTGCCTTGAACTAAGTTAATCATAATGCCGTCACTACACGGGCAGTTCACGGATGAGCAGAAACAGCAGACTGGTATGTATATACTCTGCCAGTCGTTATAAACTGTACTTGTCCTTTTCCATTGAATTGTTAAAGAACTTGTGACCTAAGAATAAAGTAACGCCTGTTAAGACCTACTCCACTCCTCCATCGTCTCCTTTCACATCTTCTGAAGTATCGACCGGGCTGAGTAGTGAGCCCCCTTTAATTCCACAACATTATTAACATTCCAAATTGTTATATCCATTTAAAACGTTTGGCAAACCAGAAAGGATAATTTAGGCATTATGTGTTACATTGTTTTTTAAAGCATTTTTTTAATGTTTCAAGAAGCTCAGAACAAACTCCTTTCACCAACAGCCACACCAAAGTGAAACACAGTGGATGTGTAAATCAACACATTTTTATTATCTGAAATATCATAAAATAGCATTGTTCTACTCTCAAAATACAGTATAATCCAAAATCAATCAAAGCAGTATGTTAAATTTCTATTTGTAACTCTGCACATAACAGACACAATAGGTTTTCTCTGAGGAAAACTCTTCACAGGACTCTCATACTGTCAGTGTTCCATCTTTACACACAAAGAAAGTCGTGAATGTGATTTTTGAGCATGTATTCTTTCTTGCCCCACCCTGTGCCCAAGTTATCTGGCTTTACGTAAATACAACCCTCTGAATTGATTTGTTCCAACAGAGCAGCAACTAGCCCACTATGGACTATAACAGTAATACAACTGACTGTTACAACGTGGAGGAAAAGAGAGAACAAAAGGTCTGTGCAGAGAAATATAGGAAAGAGGTGCTAACTCTGAGGACAGAATGCACGGTCGGACATGGACGTATCCAGGACATCCTCTTTCGCTCAATACATAAAGTAATGTACAACTAGAGTGTATCACCAGGGCTATGAAAAAAGCACACTGGCAAATAGGCTACAGGCACTTAAACATTTCATCGAACAACTTGAAATATTTCCTATATTTATTATGTTTGCTGATAAAAGCAGCTTTGAATTTGTAATGCACAAAGAGTGCCACACCTCGAGTTCACCGACTGAAAACATTGTACTTCCTCATTTAGGTCTGAGGTCATTATAAGATAATACATAGGCTATTGATATTTTTTTCATTAAGTAAACATTCATTACATAACATTGTAAGGTAATTGTTGGATTGTAAGAAATGTACTTACGGTGTCCTCTGTAGTAGCCTATGAATGATATCTAACTCAACATGGTGTTCTTCTTTTGTACATCTATCCGCTCCTCCCTTTTACAGTTAGTAATAACAGGTTGGACCAGTCAGGAATATACTTGTTGGCAGAGATGGGTTGAGCTTTCAAAGGGGACAACCCCCCTCACTCAAATGGTTACAGGCTGATTTTGGAAAGTTATTTTCTTACCGTCCAGTCGCCATTGTCCAAATTCGAAAAGATCTGAGTTGATAAAAATGTTGATATTCTCAGCTAAGTGATACTTATTACCTTGAGCTATAGGGATATGCATCATGAGCAGCACTGAACTTTTGCTTCAGTTAAACATTTCTACATACAGACATACATGTATGTACAAATTGGTGGCTATACCGATCAGGGCTGAAAAGGTTAACTACTATCTTAAAAGACACAAGAGGCGAAAATCTATTAAAAATTAAATTAAATGGAAGATAATACGAGACATAAATACAGAAAAGGATATGCCTTTCTCTCAATAACACCAATGTTATGTAAGTATGTGTCTGCTCAGTCTGGTGAGACTGAATCAAAACAGTGAAGTTGTGGCCTATTAAACCAAAGGCAGAAGCTCAAAGTGCTGAAACACTCCATAGAACTGAGAATTGTTTGATCACTTAGTGGGTTCATCATTATGGGTGACCTCTTTCACATTAAGTCTTTAGATATGTCAATATACAAATATTGTTTGTTACAGGTTTAAGATAAAAATGTCCAAAGACAGTAAAATAAATAAATTTCACTTTAAATTGTGTTGACCACAACAAAGTAATCAATTATTCTCAGAGGGGAGAAAAAACTAATATTGTTAATGCTATTACACTAACGACTAATGAATGATAAAACACATCTTACAATCATACTTTTACATGTTTATTTTGATAATCAACTGATTATTTAGTAACATTCAATATGCTTAAAACAAAATCATAAAATAATCTGCATTTCATAAAGCTTGCATATTCCATCATGTTGTTTTTTTAAAGTTGCAATACCATTCACTTAATGAGTAGAATAACTTGTAGTCTTCTCTCCAGTTTTTGGGTTAATCTAAAAAGAATTTGGCAAACACCCTTTTTTTTAATAAAAACATGCTCTTGCAAGCTGCAGTAACATTTTATTTTAAAGTAAGTGCAAAGATCAGTTGAGACTTTAGTGAGACAAACAGGTAGTGGCATTGCAGCCTTTGTTTTATGTACATTTTGAAGCTTGTTAGTCAACTTTCAGTATTTTTAAAGAACAGAATGACAGACTGAAAAAGCCTCTCAACTTGAGTGGAAATATTTACACAAACATTTTGTTTCCTTCGTTTTTGGGCAAATAAATGACTGATTCTAATCAGATTTATTTCTTAGATTCCAATGACTCCTGCTGTGGGACCTTTTTATACAGTAGTGTTAACCTAAAAATAAAAGTTAAATCATGTCAGTAGTCTTTTCTTCAAACTTGTAAGTAGGTTTCATTTCCCTGACATCACCTAAACATTGAATGGATAAAAAGAGCTTCTATCTGCTTTGCCACTCATAGTTCATCTGAGCTAAAAAGTTATCTACCGGTAAGTAGGGATTTTCCATTCATATCTTTTTCTAAAAAGGCATTAGCTATATCCAGTCCTGAATACATCTCTTCCTTTTTTACTTTACACAATATAATCTAAAGCACCTACAGTATCAACTACACTCTAAGTGCTGGGGTCCCAGCTATGATAATTAAAGGCTTGTGCTTTCAAGACATTCCCTGTATGAAAAAAGCAAAGGGGTGTGATATTCTATCACGGCCAGACAGGGGCACTGTGGGTCCATCAGAACACAGAACCCCAGTGTTGATAAGGCAACATACTGTACATTACCACAGGGTATGAAGTAAATGACAACCAAACCTCTTAGACCCTTAGCAGGAAAATGATCTTTCACTCAGGTCCTGGTGTAAATTGTTGGGCTATGACAACAGGTCAAGTGCCAATGTGAAAGTCCAAAAACCTTACAGGCTTATCTCACTGTAGACATTTTGTCATCTCACAATAATAAAATGAACGATGACTGAATTCCATTTAGCTGCTTCAGTTTCATGGTGTATTTTAGCACACCATCATGGCTTACTGGGACACTGGAATAGAAGGAATACATCTTTAAGGTTATCAGTGACATATGTGCTTTTCCCTTCATGATAGGTGTGTCAATGTCAGAGGTGAAGTAAGGCCCACTGGACTTCATTTCTGTGCAGTCCTGTTGCATAGTGGTGCCTTGCTTTTGAAGTTCTAAATCCTTTTTGAATTCAACTTCACTTGAAGTCACTGGGTTGAGACGTCACATTTTTTTGGGCTTTGCTGTCAGCTGTCAAGCCGCGCGCGGTGAGAACACACAAAGAGATACGATTTCCGGTGCTTGAAAATAAAGTTATCCTTGAAGAAAATTTGGTTTGGTGCAATCATTTTGCCTACTATAAATATGAAATGATAAAATAAATAATGAGCCAACATTTCAGAATTAAAGTACGCTACTGGAGGGCTCCTGAAGAGGAATGAGCAGAAACGGAAATTGAACATGATTTCCCACAAAATAAAAGCACGAAAACTCACCATAAAACTGTCACAGTGATAAGCTATAGAGGCTGTTTTGCTTTGTTGATGCTTTTAATCTTTATGTATTTAATATAATGAAAATCTCACTAGAATTGTTAATAAGGTGAGTATGAGTGTGTGGTTGCTCATTAGGCCTACTGAAGAAGCAGAGCATGGCTTTCTGGCACAACCACCACTTCCAAGGTGCATTGAGAAGGGTCCGAGGTTTAGTCTAAACAGGTCAAAAGTCCAGCAACTCTTGTAGAACAAAGACTTTATTATCAGACATACGTGTTTTGGCATCAAGGTCATTATACAGTAGAACACATTACGAAGACAATACCATTTTAAAAAGATGGGTGTAGGCCTTCTATGATTATAAAGGTTTATATTCCCCAAAAAATCAGACAGTGTTTATTAGGGATGAGCCCGAATCCGAATATGTATTCGGATAAGCACGGATAATGAGTTAGATACGGATACGGATAATTTCCGAATAGTCCCGTTATTATTCGGGGATTTGTTTTTTATATATTATGCGCCTAATTGACGCAGCGCGTTCCGCCTCAATGACACAACAGGTAGAATGACACTAACAGCTGTTCTGCGGTGGACATGAGAGGACCGGGCGCGTCCCGTGACCCGCAGTCTCTCTCTTTTTATCCACTGATAAACGCAGCGCGTTCGCCCTATCACTTGAATTAGAGGGTTCTACTGATCGCATTCGCTGCCGTTTTTATGTGAGTTTCCTCGTAACCCGGCCGCTGCCGTGGCGGAGAAGAGACGAACCGATGGAATATGCTGCACCCCGAGTCACCGTCAGCCCTTCCCGATGTATTTACATTCACTAGGCCTACTGCTTAAACTCTTTCAAACACCACAACGTTTCCATCAAACTGATGCTTAGGACCTGTACTTTTTCAGCTGTCAATCAATGCGTATACGGCTAGGCCTACTTCAGGACCTATACAATAAAATCGGAAACTGCAAACTTGACACATTAAAATCACATGTGGCTTTGTGGAAAGGCTAACATATTATTTAGGGTTTATGAGATGGGCACGTTGATACATATTGTTCCTAAATCTTAGTTTAGTAAAACAAAAAAAAGAGGGAGGGGGAGAGATAGAGATAAAAAATAATCATGAAATACAGCTGTATTTCCCCCAGTTAAAGGGATACCTTAATTAAGTTAAAAGTAAAACACTGGCCCTCATTTACTAACAGTGAGTAGCCTATGCACAGATTCGGGCTGTTATTTATCAATATTTTCATTCCCTGAATTTCTTCGTATTCTGAGAACAAAGAAGAGAGAGAGAGAGATGAAAAGATAGAAATATATCTGACTTTTTGACTTATATGTCAACATCACATCAATATGATGCTTTGAAGGGACAACAATTGCATTGACAATGAATATTAGTTTAGAAAATCAATTTAGGTGTGACTTCCTTTAATGTAGGCTAATGTAAAAGAAACTTCCGGTATACTCCACGCCCACTTCTTGTTGTGTATCCGGATACAGATACAGATACAGATAATGTTGTTGGTTGAACAGATACAGATACAGATACAGATAATGACGTCTCCGCACACCCCTAGTGTTTATGGTCATGTGGCTTCATGCCAATTACATGACTGTCAGACGTTGTTGCTGGTAAACAAAAAAAAATCTAAATTATTCTCTCCTTTTTCATTACCAGCTCTTTGGCAAGACAAAAACATACCTTTCTGTATCATATAGTATTTTTATGCTACAAATTGTCCTTTGTATCCCCAGATCAACAACAAAATAGTCATATAATTTGCATTTGTCTTAATAACTGTAGTATGAGTACATATAAGGTATTGCAATGAAACACAATCAATGAATTGGCTAAATGGCAGATCATACATCATGCATAAATAGGCTACAGAAGCATCGTTATTGCTTTTTGTTCTTTCTTCTTTACATCTCTCTCCCTCCTCTCTCCCCCTCCATCCCAAGCTCCATTCTATCTTTCAACAGAAATCAAAATACATAATGCATGTATCAATTAATGAATATGACATTAAAAATGTAAAAGAAAAAGATACCCAATAATATAAACCACAGGCTAGTTAAAAATACAGCATAACGTATAGAAATGTAAACTTGTGGTGTAGTGGCTAGCACGCCCACTCATTCCTCGGAAGCAGCAGACCATGTATACAGCATCCGTGTGTGTGTATATATATATATATGTATATATATATATATATATATATATATATATATATATATATATATATATATATATATATATATATATATATATATATTACACACACATATAGGTCTATATATGAAAGGGCAAAACCATCAGAAGCACATTAAGCATGTCGACACCTATCTGAAAACCTATATATCCTACCTCTATGTATGCGATTATCAGGGGCAGAACACACCATTAACCATGCCCACAGTTAACAGTGTAACCACCAAGCAGCATGCAGCTGCAGTTCATCCAAACTCAGTTGTGGCAGAGCAATGAAGCAACGAAGTAAATACTGCACTAAAATGATAGGTGTGGAATTGCAGTTGGCTCAGTAGAAGTGGTTTGGGTTTCTTGAACTGGGCTTTGGAGTTGCCCCTCCAAATTCATTTTCTTTGGAACTCTGTTAAACATTTCCTTCAGGGGGATCTCCTCATTCCACCCTTTGCTCTCGGCAAATGTATAAACACATCCAAAGAGATCAGGAAATATCTCCGTTAGATTTATTTTGGCCAAGTCCTCAGCACTGCAAACAGAAAAAAAAAATGTTTTACAAGATAATTCTTAACAATCATCGATAGAATCAAACAATTATGAAGAGTTCAGTAGAACAGACAAAGACAAGGAGAATATTTTTCTTTTGTAGTAAGATTATTATTTTTTATAGTAGTAGCCTTAGTGGCAAAAGTATAACCAAAATAATGTTAAAAAAGTAAAGGATCCGAACCTAGCAAAAGCTGATAGGTAGGATATGTCAATGCGTATGTAAAGGTGGAGGGGATTAAACACATACAAAGGAACCAATAAATCAGTAAATGAGTGGGGGGAAAAACATTCAATAAATAATGTAATTAAAATAGTTTCGTTAATCATCAGTAATCCACAGACTAGGGATTGTGAAAATGTTAAAAAAAAAATCTTCTAAGCATCTTGTCCCACTTCTGACATATCCCCCATCACCCCAATACAATGAATGGGAAACAAATTATGTTTGTACAGTTCTGTGGAATGAAAAAATAAATACATCAGAAATCAATGTTTAAATTTCCCTGTGATCACCATTTCATTGCTTCCAGCAAAAGAACAGTGAGAGAAATAAGTTGGAAAACATGAAGTTGATGTGAGTATATTCTTGAGACCCTTGATTAGCTTGAACTTACTAGTGCTCATGAAGAATCCGTATAAAGAGCACAAGTCCCAGTGCGTTTTCAGGGTAGGGTTTCTTCTTGTCTTCTGCCTTATTGACCACCTCTGATGGAAACTATAACATAAAAAATGTGTTCTTATATTAAAGGCATACTAAACGATTTTAATGTAGAACACTTTTTGTAAAAATCAGAGCCAGAAGCCGCCAGAACGTCACAGATCTACATTTCATGGAACGGCCTGGCCTGGCCACTCGATCTGAGCATCAACTATTGTGGCGGTTAGTATAACCATAAACAAACGTTTGCCTAAGTATGCTTTAAATTATTAAATATACTACAGAAATAGAAAATAGTGGTGTTCAAAAATTGTTACATTGCAATCACCTTCTTTTTCCACTCTTTGAAGGATCCTTTGGCATCATATTCTCCCAGGGAATCAAGTAATTGCTGGTCAGCATTTCGACAGTTTTTCACCTCCTCCCTGTTTCCAATCCTTCTCAAGTATTCTACCCTCCTGGAAAAAAAATGTACGTTTAGGGTGCATGTTTGACAACAAAATAAACAACTTAAACCTTTTTATTATATAGTGATTAAAAAATGTGGTGATGATATAGAGATGCTAGGTGGAATTGTTGTAGGAAAAAGAACGCAAAGTTAGGTGAATAATTTTTGAATTAACTCCTTTTTGTTACTTTTAATAATTATAGCAAATCAGTTAAATCACTGAGACTTAATTGGCCATGATGAAAGTGATTCTACCTTTCACTTTTCCAGAAGAAGGGATGACTCAAGCATTCTTTCACTGTAGGTCTGTTCTCTGGTTCTTCATTGATCATCCTCTTGATGAGATCCTTTGCCACCACATCTTCAACATGGTCCAGAGTGTAAATCCCTTTACGAATGTTGGTCTCGCATTCAAAGGATTCGTCGCCAAAGGGATGGTGTCCACCAGACAGGATATAATAGATCAGCATCCCTGCCACCTTAAAATGAATAGAACATTTATAAGGAAGTATTTTTTTACCAATTCATAAATGAAGTTTGTATAGCTGTATGACTGACCTGAATATCAGTGCTTCTCTTGTACCGTGTTTCATCTTTTCTCCCCAAAGTCTCTTTGGCCATCCAGCACTGTGTTCCTGCACTGACTGTTAGACAGGTTGTTTGGCCTTTGAGTAACCGTCTACTTATACCAAAATCAGCTAATCTTGCCCTGCCGTTAACATCTGCAGGACAAAGTAAATACGGACTCAGGAAACAAAATTATGTATTATAATTATGATTTCCAATATTTCTGTAATTTATTTGATTAATTTCAGAAGGTGAATTTAATAATTTCAGGATATTTTAACGTGTCTTACCGATCAAAACATTCTGTGGTTTGAGATCCCGGTGGAGAATTGGAGGGTCGTGACAGTGAAGAACCCTTAAACTGTCCAGAAGCTGATGGACAAAATTCTCAATCTCAATTCTCATCAGACCACCATCATTGATTTTGAGATCAATGTATTCTTCCAATGTGTATTCACAAAGTTGAAGACCAAGATATCCAAAGTTCTCATCCTCTGCAGCATCAACATATCTTACAATAGATGGATGATCAAGCTCTGGGAGTCGTAGAATTCCTTCCTCATTCTTCAGCTCCTGATAGTTGCATTTAGACATTTTCTTTATAGCAACTTCAGTGCCATCGTCTCTCAGCCCCAAGAAGACTTCAGTACCATCACTTCCCTTCGCTATGCGGAATTCTTTAGCATTCACATAAATCATGCCCCTAATTCTGGTTACTTTACTTTCATCAGTGCGCAGAAGGTTCTCAAATTTTTCTCTCCAATTCTTGCTGACTTTCAGCCATTCATGTGTTATTGATGACGTAGTGGTGTTGATAGGAAGAAATGGCATAACATTTGAAGTTGACTCCATAATGGCAACTGCTATTGGATCAGTTTCAGCAGTGCAAACTTCGTCTCTTTGCTCTTCTTGCTTTTCCTTCTTTTTCTTCTTCTTTTTCTTCTTCTTTTTCTTGGATCCAGGTCCGGCTGCACCGTCCTCATGTTCCAAGGTAGGTTTGCTGAAATGATTATCCAGTTGTCTGATCACTTCCTTTAGATCTTTTTGCATCTTCATACCTGCAGATGTCAGTATGTCCTCAGGTACTGAAGTCATCCCCACTGATGTAAAGATGTCTGTTGTATGTTCAAATGAAAGCATTTTTCCAAATACACCGTACGTGAGGACTCTAATGCTAGTAGAGTGTTTTTTTTGCACAAAAGGAACAATGGTTTTGCATAGCTCCTCAGTAAAGTTGCGATCCCATCCATTTGTGCTTTTCGTTTTCTGTGTTATCACATATAGTGTTTCCAGAACAAGTTGACATACATCCTCTGAGCAAAGCTGTTCCAGTAGACGAGGGATTATAGCTAGTGCTTGTTCATTTGGTATCTCTTCCACAGTGCACAGAACTGTTTTCAAACTTAGAATTGCACAACTGATGAATTCCTTGGGGATGTTTGGAAATCGACTGACCGCACCTGTAATGTAGGAGTTCAGATTTCCAGGCTCTTTCAGCCATTTGACACTTATCTGGCTGTATATGTCTGCATTCGGCCCAGATAAATTAAAAAGTGTTTCAATCATCGTCAGATGGTTCTGTGGATCCTCTGAAAGCATATGACCCTCAAACCTTTTGAACACTTCTTCAGGTGGTTCATCAACGACAGCAATTTGTATATCCAAGAAATCCCTGATTTTGAAGCATAAATTATGTCCTTTTGAAGCTAGGTTATGAATCATTTTGGCTATTTTTTCATTGTCATTAATATTCTCACGACAGGTAACAGTTAACAATGATACCGGTGCACCAGCAGAAATGAGCACTTTCACGACATCATCCCTGTCATTGATGGCAGCAGTTTGCAGTGGTGTGCATGGCTCTAAATTACATCCAATGGGATAAGCTTTTGATTCAAGCAGTATCTTCGCAAAAATAAGTGGTGCTTTGTGTAGTGAGACATAATGCAAAGGTGTGAAGCCTTTTCCAGAGGGATGGTTTGGGTTTACACCCTGCTTCAAAAGGAAACTACAAATATCCCTTCTGTGATATGCAACAGCAGCAATCAGTGGTGTTATAAAGTCATTCAACTCAATGCATGGGTAAGGTTGATCAATGTTGTTGTGCTTTCGTAATTTTTTTAGCTTATTGAGCTTGTTGTCAATTATACACTGTATAATATTGTGCGTTTCTTGTGGGTGGATTGTCACTTCTATCGTTTTGAAAATATTCATTGCTTTGCTTCAGAGTACCTGAGAAAAAGATAAAATTAGGATATTACTGTTCAAACTTGGATCCATTTAAAACTTCCAACAAGCAGAAAAAATATATTCCATTTTAAGCATAATGTTTAATTGTTTCTTAAAATATTTTTTAATGCTTAAAGAAGCTCAGACTAAACTCACCAAAGTCAAACACAGTGGATATGTGGATCTACCCCCCCCCCCCCAAATAAAAAGGAAAATATAGTTTTGCTACTTCTAAAATTTAATCCAAAATCAATTAAAAACAGAATGTTATATTTTTATTTGGAACTCTGCACATAACAGACACAATACGTTTTCTCTGAGGAAAACTCTTCACGGGACTCTCAAACTGTCAGTGTTCCATGTTTACACACAATGAAAGTCGTGAATGTGATATCTGAGCATGTATTCTTTCTCGCCCCACCCTGTGCCCAAGTTATCTGGCTTCACGTAAATACAAGCCTCTGAGTTAATTTGTGCCAACAGAGCAGCAACTAGCCCACTATGGACTATAACAGTAATACCAGTAATGTTACAACGTGGAGGAAAAGAAAGAACAAAAGGTCTGTGCAGAGAAATATTGGAGAGAGGTGCCGACTCTGAGGACAGAATGCATGGACACGCACGTATCCATGACATCCTCCTGAAAAAAATGCACTGCCAACTAGGCTACCGGCACTTAAACATTCAAACGAACAACTTGAAAACTCTCCTATATACATTGTTTACTGAGAAAAGCAGCTTTGACTTTTTAATGCACAAAAAGTGCCACACCTTGAGGTCACTGACAGATAAGACATTGAACTTCCTCATCTAGGTCTGAGGCCCATAGTATAACTTTGAATAAGCAGAGCAGTGAAATGTCTATAAAAGCGTTTTGCTTATAACAACATATTAGTTAATACATAGGCTTTTGATATTGTTTTTGTAAGTAAACATTCATTACATAACATTATAAGGTAATTGTTGAATTGTAAAAAATGTACTTACGGTGTCCTCTGTAGTAGCCTATGAATTATTTCTAACTCAACATGGTGTGCTTCTTCTGTACTTCTGTCCGCCCTCTGAAACTCTGTTCCCCGCTCCTCCCATTTACAGTAAGTAAGAACAGGTTGGACGAGTCTGTAACAGACTTGTTGGCAGAGATGGGTTGGGCTTTCAAAGGGCACAACACCTTTCACTTATATTGATTCAGGCTGATTTTCTTCCTGAAGTCTTTCGAAAAGTTATTATCTGACTGTCCAGTCGCCATTGTCTCAATTTGAGAAGATCTGAGATGATAAAAATTTTGATATTCTCAGCTAAGTGCTAATACCTTGAGCTAACAGGCATATGCTTCATGAGCAGCACTGAACTTTTGCTTCAGTTAAACATTTCTACCTACAGACATACATGTATGTACAAATTGGTGGCTATACTGTTCAGGGCTGAAAAAGTTAACCACTATCTTAAAAGACACAAGAGGTGAAAATAAATTAAAGATTAAATTAAATTGAAGATAATACGAGACACACATACAGAAAAGGATATGCCTTTCTATCAATAACACCAATGTTATGTAAGTATGTGTCTGCTCAGTCTGGTGAGACTGAATCAAAACAGTGAAGTTGTGGCCTGTTTACCAAAGGCAGAAGCTCAAAGTGCTGAAACCACCAAACCAGTTCTGATCCATAGAACTGAGAATTGTTTGATCACTTAGTGGGTTCTTCATTATGGGTGACCTCTTTCACATTAAGTCTTTAAATATGTCAATATAAAAATATTGGTTGTTACGGATCAAAATGTCCAAAGGCAGTCAAATAAATGTCACTTTAAATTGTGTTGACCACAACAAAGTAATCAATTATTCTCAGAGGGGAGAAAAAACTAATATTGTTAATGCTATTACTCTACCGACTAATGAATGATAAAACACATCTTACAATCATACTTTTACATGTTTATTTTGATACTCAACTGATTATTTACAGTATATTTCAAGAGTAACATTCAATATTCTTAAAACAAAATCATATAAAATAATCTGCATTTCATAAAGCTTGCATATTCCATCATGTTGGTTTTTTTTTAAGTTGCAATACAATTCACTTAATGAGTAGAAGCACTTGTAGACCTTTCTCCAGTTTTTGGGTTAATCTAAAAAGAATTTGGCAAACACCCTTTTTTTAAAAAAAAACATGCTCTTGCAAGCTGCAGTAACATTTTATTTTAAAGTAAGTGCAAAGATCAGTTGAGACTTCTGTGAGTGGCAATGCAGTCTTTGTTTTATGTACATTTTGAAGCTTGTTAGTCAACTTACAGTATTTTTAAAGAACAGAATGACAGACTGAAAAAGCCTCTCATCTTGAGTGGAAATATTTACACAAACATTTTGTTTCCTTCGTTTTTGGGCAAATAAATGACTGATTCTTGTCAGATTTATTTCTTAGATTCCACTGACTCCTGCTGTGGGACCTTTTTATACAGTAGTTATAACCTAAAAATAAAGTTTAAATCATGTCAGTAGTCTTTTCTTCAAACTTGTAAGTAGGTTTCATTTCCCTGACATCACCTAAACACTGAATGGATAAAAAGAGCTTCTATCTGCTTTGCCACTTATAGTTTGTCTGAGCTAAAAAGTTATCTACCGATACTAAGTAGGGATTTTCCATTCATATCTTTTTCTAAAAAGGCATTAGCTATATCCAGTCCTGAATACATCTCTTCCTTTTTTACTTTACACAATCTAATCTAAAGCACCTACAGTATCAACTACACTCTAAGTGCTGGGGTCCCAGCTATGATAAGTAAAGGCTTGTGCTTTCAAGACATTACCTGCATGAAAAAAGCAAAGGGGTGTGATATCTTATCACGGCCAGACAGGGGCACTGTGGGTCCATCAGAACACAGAACCCCAGTGCTGATAAGGCAACATACTGTACATTACCACATGGTATGAAGTAAATGACAACCAAACCTCTTAGACCCTTAGTAGGAAAATTATCTTTCACTCAGGTCCTGGTGTAAATTGTTGGGGGTATACCACCATTATCACAGGGAATATTAGACCTAAACTGTATACATCCAAGTATATCAAATTATAGTTCAACCTTGCTTTTGAAGTTCTTAATCCTTTTTGAATTCAACTTCACTTGAAGCCACTGGGTTGAGACTCTTGAACTGGGGCACCCAGGTCCTCCTTAAGGTTCATGGATAGCTTTGTAAAGCTGGTGGTGATGTCTTCTCTATGAAACATTTCCTTCAAAGGGGTCTCTGAATTCCACCCTTGGGTCTCGGCAAATTTGTAAACGCATCCAAAGAGTTCAGGAAACATCTCCATCAAATCAATGTTGGCTGCATCCTTGGCACTGCAAACACAATCATCATGCAAACAAAGAAACAAATGAACTGCCAGCTTAAAAAACGTTCTAGTCATCTAGTTTGAAGATGACACCCATGACCACATTAGGTCGTCTTAATGACTAACGCACAACAGTCATTTTGAGTCATTGATTGTCTTTTTTACTGCCTTCACGTAACTGTAAAGAGAGAAAAAAAATCTAGAATTATTGGTTATGGATATACAGTATATTCATAATATCAGCAATTAGTGGAATTTAATATTATTTGGAAAATGTCCATAATCTAAAAATGTGTCGCAGAGATGTTCTTTCCTTTTCTTGTAAGAAAACTGAACACAACTTTCTTACTATATAAGAAAAATAAATAAATGTGTTTAATTAGGCTACTGCTTCAGTGTTATGACTTTTTTTCTTCTCATTTTAAGTCTGTGAGTCAATTTCAACTCAGTTTCACTTACTGGTGCTCATGGAGGTTTCGTATGAAGCGGAGTAAGGCCAGTGTGTTGTCAGGATAGGCTTTGTTCTTGGGATCCATCTTCTGGACCACCTCTGGTGAAAACTGTAACGCCAAATGTTATAATTATAGTATTATAGTAATAAACTGGACTTCAGTAATACCAACTAGGTCTATTTCAAATAAAGAATTAAATTGTTAGGTTGTAGTCACCTTATCTTTCCACCGTTTGTAGGTTCCCTCCCCAGCACATTTGTCCAGCAGAGAAATGAATTCCTGGTCAGCATCTCGATACTTTGCCACTTCCTCCCTGTTACCAATCTTCTTCAGGTATTCTACTCTCCTGGTGTAATGGAAAAATTACTGTTAAGGCAGAAATTCAGTAGAAACGTACTGGATGTGACAACAGACACCTGTTTCCTGTGGTATGCAGTATGCTATCCTCCCCACACATCCTGTCTTCAACTCCCTAGTTTTGGTTTCCTCTAATCAAGAGCATCATGTTACCTTTTACAGAGGGAAGTGTTTCTTTCAACTGTCCTCTATAGGACCCAGTGAATTGACATAGTGATGAAGCGATGGACTACTGTGTAATAACTGATGCATTTGTCTAAACTGCAGAGATGCACTACTGCGGTTTGCAAGTAGAATGTTTGATCATTCTCTTGTTGCTTCTCTCCTTGCGTGATTAAATACTTAAATACACGTTTGGTGTTATTCATGTTCTCTATTCTGAAATATATCTATGATGTTACATTTCCATAACACTGGGAAAATAAGTTTACGTTAGGATATTTTAAGTGCAAAATAAACAGAACAGAATCTCATGAAAAATCATCTGACAATTTTTATCCATAAACGTATAAATCAATCAGTGTTTCCTTCTTACCTTTCAGTGGTCCAGAAAAGGGGATGACTCAAGCATTCCTCCACTGTTGGTCTGTTCTTCGGTTCCTTGTTGATCATCCACTCGATGAGATCCTTTGCCACCGCATCTTCAACATGGTCCAGAGTGTAAATCCCTTCATAAATGTTGCTCTCAACTTTAAAGGGTATGTCACTGAAAGGATGGTGTCCACCAGACAGGATATAATAAATCATCATCCCTGCCACCTTAAAGTTAACAGGACATTTCGGTAAGTATTTTTCAACAAGTCATAAAAGAAGTTTCTATATTAGAAAAATGTACCTGTATATCAGTGCTTCTCTTGTACGGTGTGTCAGCTCCTCCTGCTAAAGTCTCTTTGGCCATCCAGCATTTTGTTCCTGCACTGCCTGTTCGACAGGTTGTTTGGCCTTTGAGTAACCGTCTACTTATACCAAAATCAGCTAATCTTGCCCTTCCGTTTACATCTGCAAGACAAAGTAAATAGACCAACTCAGGAAACAAAATTATGTATTATAATTATGACTCCACATATTGCTGTACTTTATTTGATTTTCAGAAGGTAAATTCCATAATGTCAGGATATTATTTGGTTGTCTTACCAATCAGAACATTCTGTGGTTTGAGATCCCGGTGGAGAATTGGAGGGTCGTGACAGTGAAGAACCCTTAAACTGTCCAGAAGCTGATGGACAAAATTCTTTCTCATCAGACCACCATCATTGATTGGGATATCTCTTATGTATTCTTCCAATGTGTATTCACAAAGTTGAAGACCAAGATATCCAAAGTTCTCATCCTCTGCAGCATCAACATATCGTACAATAGATGGATGATCAAGCTGTGGGAGTCGTAGAATTCCTTCCTCATTCTTCAGAACTTGAAAGTTGGCGTTATTCATTTTCTTCAAAGCAACTTCAGTGCCATCATCTCTCAGCCCCAAGAAGACTTCAGTACCATCACTTCCCCTCGCTATGCGGAATTCTGCATCATTCACATAAATCATGCTCTTAATTCTGGTTACTTTACTTTCATCAGTGCTCAGAAGTTTCTCTAGTTCTACTCTCCATCTCTTGCTGATCTGTAGCCATTTGTGTTTTATCAATGACATTGTGGTGTTGATGGGTGGTAATGGCTTCACATTTGCGTTTGACTCCATTAAAGAAACTGCAGTTGGATCAGCTTCAGCTGTGCAAACTTGGTCTCTTTGCTTTTCCTTCTTTTTCTTCTTCTTTTTCTTCTTCTTTTTCTTGGATCCAGGTCCGGCTGCAACGTCCTCATGTTCCAATGTTGGTTTGCTGAAATGATTATCCAGTCGTTTGATCACTTCTTTCATATCTTTTAGCATGTTCATTTCTACATCTGTCAGTACGTCCTCGGGCACTGAAGTGATCCCCACTGATGTAAAGATTTCAGATGCATGTGCAAATGAAAGCATGTTTCCAAATATACCGTAAGTGAGGACTCTAATGTCAATCTCGTGTTTTTCTTGCACAAAAGGAGCAATTGTTTTGCATAACTTCTCAGTAAAGTTGCGGTCCCAGCCATCTGTGCCTTTCGTTTTCTGGGTTATCACATAAAGTGTTTGCAGAACAACTTGCCATATAAGAGAGCTCCCTTCTGAGCTAAGATGTTCCAGTTGACAGGGGATTATAGCTAGTGCTTGATCATTTGTTATCTCTTCCACAGTGCACAGAACTGCATTCAAACTTAGAATTGCAGGGTTGACATATATCTTAGGGATGTTTGGAAAGCGACAGACTGCACCTGCAATGTAGGAGTTCAGATTTCCAGTGTCCTTTAGCCATTTGATACATCTCCGGCGGTATTCTTCTTCACCTTGCCCAGTTGCATTAAAAAGTGTTTCAATCATGGTCAGGTGAGTCTGAGGATGCTCCAACTGCATGTGACTGTCAAATGTTTGGAACACTTGTTCAAGTGGGTCCCTTGACACAGCAATTTCCATATCAAGGAAATATCTGATTTTGGAGCATAATTTATGTCTGTTCAAAGCTAAGTTATGAATCATTTTGGATATTTTGTCATTCTGAGTTATATGTTCCAGACTAGTGACAGGTAACAATGATACCTTTGCACCAGCAGAAATGAGCACTTTAAACACAGACTCCCTGTCATTGATGGCAGCAGCTTGCAGCGGTGTGAAGGGCTGTAAATTACATCCATCTGGATTAGCTTTCGCTTCAAGCAGTTTCTCCACAAAAAAAACTGGTCCTTTGTAAATTGACACATAATGCAAAGGTGTCAAGAATTTGTTAGAAGCACAGTTTGGGTTTGCACCCTGCTGCAGAAGGAAAGTAAAAATATCTCTTCTTTTATATACAACAGCAGCAATCAGTGGTGTTATGAAGTCATTCAACTCAAAGCATGGGTAAGCTTGATTAGTGTTGTCGTTGTTTAAAAGTTGTCTTAGCTCATCGAGCTTGTTGTCAATTATACACTGTATTATTGGGTGTATTTCTCTTGGGGTGACTGTCTTTTGTAGCTGTTGGAATAAATTCATTTCTTTGCTTCAGAGTACCTGAGAAATAGACAATATAGGTTATTAATATTCCAAAATGTTGGATCCATTTTATGTTTTTGGCAAACAGAAAAACATTTATTAGAATGTAAGCATAATGCTTTACTGTTTTGTTAAAGTATTCCTTTAATGCTTGTAGAGAGGCTCCGACCAAACTCCTTTTACCAACAGCAAAACCAAAGTGAAACACAGTGAATATGTGCATTTACCTATTTGTATTATCTCTCATGAAATAGCATTTTTATACTCTTTAAATATCATTCAAATCAATATGTTGTATTTCTATTTGGAACTCTGCACATGAAAGACACAATACGTTTTCTCTGAGGAAAACTCTTCACAGGACTCTCAAACTGTCAGTGTGTCATGTTTACACAGGAAACTGACTGTTACAACATGTGGAGAAAAAGAGATAAGCTCCGCTCAGAGAAATATACCTGAGAGGTGCAGATTCTGAGTGCATGGACATGGCGTATCCAGGATATCCCCTTTCGCTCAATACTTAAAGTAACGTACAACTAGAGTGACATTTATTTCCAGGGCTATGGAAAAAACGCACCGATGAGTCACTTAGAAATTTAATTCAACAACTTGAAAACTTACAGTCAACTTTGGACCTTGGTCCTAGATTCTAGAAGTACTAATTCTAATGATTGAATTTTTTAAGATATGACTTGTTGATGCACAAAGAGTGCCACACCTTGACGTGACTGGAAAATAAGACATTTAACTTCCTCATTGAGATCCGAAGCCATAGTATAACTTTGAGTTATAGTGAAATATCTATAAATAGGTTTTGGTCAAAGTAGGCATGATAATATATAATATAATAAATATGCTTCTTATATTGTGTTTGTAAGAAAACATCCATTATAACCAGATAACTTTAAGAATGCATTAGGAATAAGATAGGGGTATACATTGTTATCTCAGATGAGCACAGATATTCTACGATAACATTGTAATTTAATTGTTGTAGGATTGTAAAAACATTGACTTACAGTGTTGACGTATGGAGTTCTCTTTAGTACGAATTATATCTAACTTAACATGATGTGCTCTTTCTGCATTTCTTTCAGTCTTCTGACACTCTTTCCTGCTCCTCCCATTTACAGTAAATTACTACAGGTTGGACGAGTCTGTAACAGGCTCGTTGGCAGAGATGGGTTTGGCTTTCAAATGAGACGAGCACCTTTCCCTCATATGGTTTCAGGCTGATTTTCTTCCTGAAGTCTTTGGGAAAGTCATTATCTGACTGTCCAGTCGCCATTGTCCAAATTCGAGAAGATCTGAG